>NC_138777.1:205578994-205701994 GCF_965119305.1 Pelophylax lessonae | reverse complement strand
TCATCTCATCTCATCCGTGTATGGTACGTACGATATGTTTTTTTTTTTTTTAAAAAAAAAAAAAAAAAAATATTTATTTGAAATTCTTTTTGCCCACAGTGGAGGTTTTGTCACGGGGCCCGCGACCGCAAGCTGCGCCACGGGTTTACGCATGCAGCGCGGTCCCATTGACCCGAATGGCCATATTGCTCACGGGCGTGACGCACATCATCTCATCTCATCTCATCTCATCTCATCTCATCTCAATCTCATCTCATCTCATCTCATCTCATCTCATCTCATCTCATCTCATCTCATCTCATCTCATCTCATCTCATCTCATCTCATCTCATCTCATCCGTGTATGGTACGTACGATATGTTTTTTTTTTTTTTAAAAAAAAAAAAAAAAAAAATATTTATTTGAAATTCTTTTTGCCCACAGTGGAGGTTTTGTCACGGGGCCCGCGACCGCAAGCTGCGCCACGGGTTTACGCATGCAGCGCGGTCCCATTGACCCGAATGGCCATATTGCTCACGGGCGTGACGCACATCATCTCATCTCATCTCATCTCATCTCATCTCATCTCAATCTCATCTCATCTCATCTCATCTCATCTCATCTCATCTCATCTCATCTCATCTCATCTCATCTCATCTCATCTCATCTCATCTCATCTCATCCGTGTATGGTACGTACGATATGTTTTTTTTTTTTTTAAAAAAAAAAAAAAAAAAAATATTTATTTGAAATTCTTTTTGCCCACAGTGGAGGTTTTGTCACGGGGCCCGCGACCGCAAGCTGCGCCACGGGTTTACGCATGCAGCGCGGTCCCATTGACCCGAATGGCCATATTGCTCACGGGCGTGACGCACATCATCTCATCTCATCTCATCTCATCTCATCTCATCTCAATCTCATCTCATCTCATCTCATCTCATCTCATCTCATCTCATCTCATCTCATCTCATCCGTGTATGGTACGTACGATATGTTTTTTTTTTTTTTAAAAAAAAAAAAAAAAAAAATATTTATTTGAAATTCTTTTTGCCCACAGTGGAGGTTTTGTCACGGGGCCCGCGACCGCAAGCTGCGCCACGGGTTTACGCATGCAGCGCGGTCCCATTGACCCGAATGGCCATATTGCTCACGGGCGTGACGCACATCATCTCATCTCATCTCATCTCATCTCATCTCATCTCAATCTCATCTCATCTCATCTCATCTCATCTCATCTCATCTCATCTCATCTCATCTCATCCGTGTATGGTACGTACGATATGTTTTTTTTTTTTTTAAAAAAAAAAAAAAAAAAAATATTTATTTGAAATTCTTTTTGCCCACAGTGGAGGTTTTGTCACGGGGCCCGCGACCGCAAGCTGCGCCACGGGTTTACGCATGCAGCGCGGTCCCATTGACCCGAATGGCCATATTGCTCACGGGCGTGACGCACATCATCTCATCTCATCTCATCTCATCTCATCTCATCTCAATCTCATCTCATCTCATCTCATCTCATCTCATCTCATCTCATCTCATCTCATCTCATCCGTGTATGGTACGTACGATATGTTTTTTTTTTTTTTAAAAAAAAAAAAAAAAAAAATATTTATTTGAAATTCTTTTTGCCCACAGTGGAGGTTTTGTCACGGGGCCCGCGACCGCAAGCTGCGCCACGGGTTTACGCATGCAGCGCGGTCCCATTGACCCGAATGGCCATATTGCTCACGGGCGTGACGCACATCATCTCATCTCATCTCATCTCATCTCATCTCATCTCAATCTCATCTCATCTCATCTCATCTCATCTCATCTCATCTCATCTCATCTCATCTCATCCGTGTATGGTACGTACGATATGTTTTTTTTTTTTTTAAAAAAAAAAAAAAAAAAAATATTTATTTGAAATTCTTTTTGCCCACAGTGGAGGTTTTGTCACGGGGCCCGCGACCGCAAGCTGCGCCACGGGTTTACGCATGCAGCGCGGTCCCATTGACCCGAATGGCCATATTGCTCACGGGCGTGACGCACATCATCTCATCTCATCTCATCTCATCTCATCCGTGTATGGTACGTACGATATGTTTTTTTTTTTTAAAAAAAAAAAAAAAAAAAAATATTTATTTGAAATTCTTTTTGCCCACAGTGGAGGTTTTGTCACGGGGCCCGCGACCGCAAGCTGCGCCACGGGTTTACGCATGCAGCGCGGTCCCATTGACCCGAATGGCCATATTGCTCACGGGCGTGACGCACATCATCTCATCTCATCTCATCTCATCTCATCTCATCTCAATCTCATCTCATCTCATCTCAATCTCATCTCATCTCATCTCATCTCATCTCATCCGTGTATGGTACGTACGATATGTTTTTTTTTTTTTTAAAAAAAAAAAAAAAAAAAATATTTATTTGAAATTCTTTTTGCCCACAGTGGAGGTTTTGTCACGGGGCCCGCGACCGCAAGCTGCGCCACGGGTTTACGCATGCAGCGCGGTCCCATTGACCCGAATGGCCATATTGCTCACGGGCGTGACGCACATCATCTCATCTCATCTCATCTCATCTCATCTCATCTCAATCTCATCTCATCTCATCTCAATCTCATCTCATCTCATCTCATCTCATCTCATCCGTGTATGGTACGTACGATATGTTTTTTTTTTTTTTAAAAAAAAAAAAAAAAAAAATATTTATTTGAAATTCTTTTTGCCCACAGTGGAGGTTTTGTCACGGGGCCCGCGACCGCAAGCTGCGCCACGGGTTTACGCATGCAGCGCGGTCCCATTGACCCGAATGGCCATATTGCTCACGGGCGTGACGCACATCATCTCATCTCATCTCATCTCATCTCATCTCATCTCAATCTCATCTCATCTCATCTCAATCTCATCTCATCTCATCTCATCTCATCTCATCCGTGTATGGTACGTACGATATGTTTTTTTTTTTTTTAAAAAAAAAAAAAAAAAAAATATTTATTTGAAATTCTTTTTGCCCACAGTGGAGGTTTTGTCACGGGGCCCGCGACCGCAAGCTGCGCCACGGGTTTACGCATGCAGCGCGGTCCCATTGACCCGAATGGCCATATTGCTCACGGGCGTGACGCACATCATCTCATCTCATCTCATCTCATCTCATCCGTGTATGGTACGTACGATATGTTTTTTTTTTTTTTAAAAAAAAAAAAAAAAAAAAATATTTATTTGAAATTCTTTTTGCCCACAGTGGAGGTTTTGTCACGGGGCCCGCGACCGCAAGCTGCGCCACGGGTTTACGCATGCAGCGCGGTCCCATTGACCCGAATGGCCATATTGCTCACGGGCGTGACGCACATCATCTCATCTCATCTCATCTCATCTCATCTCATCTCAATCTCATCTCATCTCATCTCAATCTCATCTCATCTCATCTCATCTCATCTCATCCGTGTATGGTACGTACGATATGTTTTTTTTTTTTTAAAAAAAAAAAAAAAAAAAAATATTTATTTGAAATTCTTTTTGCCCACAGTGGAGGTTTTGTCACGGGGCCCGCGACCGCAAGCTGCGCCACGGGTTTACGCATGCAGCGCGGTCCCATTGACCCGAATGGCCATATTGCTCACGGGCGTGACGCACATCATCTCATCTCATCTCATCTCATCTCATCTCATCTCAATCTCATCTCATCTCATCTCAATCTCATCTCATCTCATCTCATCTCATCTCATCCGTGTATGGTACGTACGATATGTTTTTTTTTTTTTTAAAAAAAAAAAAAAAAAAAATATTTATTTGAAATTCTTTTTGCCCACAGTGGAGGTTTTGTCACGGGGCCCGCGACCGCAAGCTGCGCCACGGGTTTACGCATGCAGCGCGGTCCCATTGACCCGAATGGCCATATTGCTCACGGGCGTGACGCACATCATCTCATCTCATCTCATCTCATCTCATCTCATCTCAATCTCATCTCATCTCATCTCAATCTCATCTCATCTCATCTCATCTCATCTCATCCGTGTATGGTACGTACGATATGTTTTTTTTTTTTTTAAAAAAAAAAAAAAAAAAAATATTTATTTGAAATTCTTTTTGCCCACAGTGGAGGTTTTGTCACGGGGCCCGCGACCGCAAGCTGCGCCACGGGTTTACGCATGCAGCGCGGTCCCATTGACCCGAATGGCCATATTGCTCACGGGCGTGACGCACATCATCTCATCTCATCTCATCTCATCTCATCTCATCTCATCTCATCTCATCTCAATCTCAATCTCAATCTCAATCTCATCTCATCTCATCTCAATCTCAATCTCAATCTCAATCTCATCTCATCTCATCTCATCTCATCTCATCTCATCTCATCTCATCTCATCTCATCTCATCTCAATCTCAATCTCAATCTCAATCTCATCTCATCTCATCTCAATCTCAATCTCAATCTCATCTCATCTCATCTCAATCTCAATCTCAATCTCAATCTCAATCTCAATCTCATCTCATCTCATCTCATCTCAATCTCAATCTCATCTCATCTCATCTCATCTCAATCTCAATCTCAATCTCAATCTCAATCTCATCTCAATCTCAATCTCATCTCATCTCAATCTCAATCTCAATCTCAATCTCATCTCATCTCATCTCAATCTCATCTCAATCTCATCTCATCTCATCTCATCTCATCTCAATCTCATCTCATCTCAATCTCATCTCATCTCAATCTCAATCTCATCTCATCTCATCTCATCCGTGTATGGTACGTACGATATGTTTTTTTTTTTTTTAAAAAAAAAAAAAAAAAAAATATTTATTTGAAATTCTTTTTGCCCACAGTGGAGGTTTTGTCACGGGGCCCGCGACCGCAAGCTGCGCCACGGGTTTACGCATGCAGCGCGGTCCCATTGACCCGAATGGCCATATTGCTCACGGGCGTGACGCACATCATCTCATCTCATCTCATCTCATCTCATCTCATCTCAATCTCATCTCATCTCATCTCAATCTCATCTCATCTCATCTCATCTCATCTCATCCGTGTATGGTACGTACGATATGTTTTTTTTTTTTTTAAAAAAAAAAAAAAAAAAAATATTTATTTGAAATTCTTTTTGCCCACAGTGGAGGTTTTGTCACGGGGCCCGCGACCGCAAGCTGCGCCACGGGTTTACGCATGCAGCGCGGTCCCATTGACCCGAATGGCCATATTGCTCACGGGCGTGACGCACATCATCTCATCTCATCTCATCTCATCTCATCTCATCTCAATCTCATCTCATCTCATCTCAATCTCATCTCATCTCATCTCATCTCATCTCATCCGTGTATGGTACGTACGATATGTTTTTTTTTTTTTTAAAAAAAAAAAAAAAAAAAATATTTATTTGAAATTCTTTTTGCCCACAGTGGAGGTTTTGTCACGGGGCCCGCGACCGCAAGCTGCGCCACGGGTTTACGCATGCAGCGCGGTCCCATTGACCCGAATGGCCATATTGCTCACGGGCGTGACGCACATCATCTCATCTCATCTCATCTCATCTCATCTCATCTCAATCTCATCTCATCTCATCTCAATCTCATCTCATCTCATCTCATCTCATCTCATCCGTGTATGGTACGTACGATATGTTTTTTTTTTTTTTAAAAAAAAAAAAAAAAAAAATATTTATTTGAAATTCTTTTTGCCCACAGTGGAGGTTTTGTCACGGGGCCCGCGACCGCAAGCTGCGCCACGGGTTTACGCATGCAGCGCGGTCCCATTGACCCGAATGGCCATATTGCTCACGGGCGTGACGCACATCATCTCATCTCATCTCATCTCATCTCATCTCATCTCAATCTCATCTCATCTCATCTCAATCTCATCTCATCTCATCTCATCTCATCCGTGTATGGTACGTACGATATGTTTTTTTTTTTTTTAAAAAAAAAAAAAAAAAAAATATTTATTTGAAATTCTTTTTGCCCACAGTGGAGGTTTTGTCACGGGGCCCGCGACCGCAAGCTGCGCCACGGGTTTACGCATGCAGCGCGGTCCCATTGACCCGAATGGCCATATTGCTCACGGGCGTGACGCACATCATCTCATCTCATCTCATCTCATCTCATCTCATCTCAATCTCATCTCATCTCATCTCAATCTCATCTCATCTCATCTCATCTCATCTCATCCGTGTATGGTACGTACGATATGTTTTTTTTTTTTTTAAAAAAAAAAAAAAAAAAAATATTTATTTGAAATTCTTTTTGCCCACAGTGGAGGTTTTGTCACGGGGCCCGCGACCGCAAGCTGCGCCACGGGTTTACGCATGCAGCGCGGTCCCATTGACCCGAATGGCCATATTGCTCACGGGCGTGACGCACATCATCTCATCTCATCTCATCTCATCTCATCTCATCTCAATCTCATCTCATCTCATCTCAATCTCATCTCATCTCATCTCATCTCATCTCATCCGTGTATGGTACGTACGATATGTTTTTTTTTTTTTTAAAAAAAAAAAAAAAAAAAATATTTATTTGAAATTCTTTTTGCCCACAGTGGAGGTTTTGTCACGGGGCCCGCGACCGCAAGCTGCGCCACGGGTTTACGCATGCAGCGCGGTCCCATTGACCCGAATGGCCATATTGCTCACGGGCGTGACGCACATCATCTCATCTCATCTCATCTCATCTCATCTCATCTCAATCTCATCTCATCTCATCTCAATCTCATCTCATCTCATCTCATCTCATCTCATCCGTGTATGGTACGTACGATATGTTTTTTTTTTTTTTAAAAAAAAAAAAAAAAAAAATATTTATTTGAAATTCTTTTTGCCCACAGTGGAGGTTTTGTCACGGGGCCCGCGACCGCAAGCTGCGCCACGGGTTTACGCATGCAGCGCGGTCCCATTGACCCGAATGGCCATATTGCTCACGGGCGTGACGCACATCATCTCATCTCATCTCATCTCATCTCATCTCATCTCAATCTCATCTCATCTCATCTCAATCTCATCTCATCTCATCTCATCTCATCTCATCCGTGTATGGTACGTACGATATGTTTTTTTTTTTTTTAAAAAAAAAAAAAAAAAAAATATTTATTTGAAATTCTTTTTGCCCACAGTGGAGGTTTTGTCACGGGGCCCGCGACCGCAAGCTGCGCCACGGGTTTACGCATGCAGCGCGGTCCCATTGACCCGAATGGCCATATTGCTCACGGGCGTGACGCACATCATCTCATCTCATCTCATCTCATCTCATCTCATCTCAATCTCATCTCATCTCATCTCAATCTCATCTCATCTCATCTCATCTCATCTCATCTCATCTCATCTCATCTCATCTCATCCGTGTATGGTACGTACGATATGTTTTTTTTTTTTTTAAAAAAAAAAAAAAAAAAAATATTTATTTGAAATTCTTTTTGCCCACAGTGGAGGTTTTGTCACGGGGCCCGCGACCGCAAGCTGCGCCACGGGTTTACGCATGCAGCGCGGTCCCATTGACCCGAATGGCCATATTGCTCACGGGCGTGACGCACATCATCTCATCTCATCTCATCTCATCTCATCTCATCTCAATCTCAATCTCATCTCATCTCAATCTCATCTCATCTCATCTCATCTCAATCTCAATCTCATCTCATCTCATCTCATCTCATCCGTGTATGGTACGTACGATATGTTTTTTTTTTTTTTAAAAAAAAAAAAAAAAAAAATATTTATTTGAAATTCTTTTTGCCCACAGTGGAGGTTTTGTCACGGGGCCCGCGACCGCAAGCTGCGCCACGGGTTTACGCATGCAGCGCGGTCCCATTGACCCGAATGGCCATATTGCTCACGGGCGTGACGCACATCATCTCATCTCATCTCATCTCATCTCATCTCATCTCAATCTCAATCTCATCTCATCTCAATCTCATCTCATCTCATCTCATCTCAATCTCAATCTCATCTCATCTCATCTCATCTCATCCGTGTATGGTACGTACGATATGTTTTTTTTTTTTTTAAAAAAAAAAAAAAAAAAAATATTTATTTGAAATTCTTTTTGCCCACAGTGGAGGTTTTGTCACGGGGCCCGCGACCGCAAGCTGCGCCACGGGTTTACGCATGCAGCGCGGTCCCATTGACCCGAATGGCCATATTGCTCACGGGCGTGACGCACATCATCTCATCTCATCTCATCTCATCTCATCTCATCTCAATCTCAATCTCATCTCATCTCAATCTCATCTCATCTCATCTCA
The DNA here is from genome assembly GCF_965119305.1 of Pelophylax lessonae. Classification (NCBI taxonomy): domain Eukaryota; kingdom Metazoa; phylum Chordata; class Amphibia; order Anura; family Ranidae; genus Pelophylax; species Pelophylax lessonae. The sequence continues at coordinate 205,693,807 of NC_138777.1, read as the reverse complement.
TCTCATCTCAATCTCAATCTCATCTCATCTCATCTCATCTCATCCGTGTATGGTACGTACGATATGTTTTTTTTTTTTTTAAAAAAAAAAAAAAAAAAAATATTTATTTGAAATTCTTTTTGCCCACAGTGGAGGTTTTGTCACGGGGCCCGCGACCGCAAGCTGCGCCACGGGTTTACGCATGCAGCGCGGTCCCATTGACCCGAATGGCCATATTGCTCACGGGCGTGACGCACATCATCTCATCTCATCTCATCTCATCTCATCTCATCTCAATCTCATCTCATCTCATCTCAATCTCATCTCATCTCATCTCAATCTCAATCTCAATCTCATCTCATCTCATCTCATCTCATCTCATCCGTGTATGGTACGTACGATATGTTTTTTTTTTTTTTAAAAAAAAAAAAAAAAAAAATATTTATTTGAAATTCTTTTTGCCCACAGTGGAGGTTTTGTCACGGGGCCCGCGACCGCAAGCTGCGCCACGGGTTTACGCATGCAGCGCGGTCCCATTGACCCGAATGGCCATATTGCTCACGGGCGTGACGCACATCATCTCATCTCATCTCATCTCATCTCATCTCATCTCAATCTCATCTCATCTCATCTCAATCTCATCTCATCTCATCTCAATCTCAATCTCAATCTCATCTCATCTCATCTCATCTCATCTCATCCGTGTATGGTACGTACGATATGTTTTTTTTTTTTTTAAAAAAAAAAAAAAAAAAAATATTTATTTGAAATTCTTTTTGCCCACAGTGGAGGTTTTGTCACGGGGCCCGCGACCGCAAGCTGCGCCACGGGTTTACGCATGCAGCGCGGTCCCATTGACCCGAATGGCCATATTGCTCACGGGCGTGACGCACATCATCTCATCTCATCTCATCTCATCTCATCTCATCTCAATCTCATCTCATCTCATCTCAATCTCATCTCATCTCATCTCAATCTCAATCTCAATCTCATCTCATCTCATCTCATCTCATCTCATCCGTGTATGGTACGTACGATATGTTTTTTTTTTTTTTAAAAAAAAAAAAAAAAAAAATATTTATTTGAAATTCTTTTTGCCCACAGTGGAGGTTTTGTCACGGGGCCCGCGACCGCAAGCTGCGCCACGGGTTTACGCATGCAGCGCGGTCCCATTGACCCGAATGGCCATATTGCTCACGGGCGTGACGCACATCATCTCATCTCATCTCATCTCATCTCATCTCATCTCAATCTCATCTCATCTCATCTCAATCTCATCTCATCTCATCTCAATCTCAATCTCAATCTCATCTCATCTCATCTCATCTCATCTCATCCGTGTATGGTACGTACGATATGTTTTTTTTTTTTTTAAAAAAAAAAAAAAAAAAAATATTTATTTGAAATTCTTTTTGCCCACAGTGGAGGTTTTGTCACGGGGCCCGCGACCGCAAGCTGCGCCACGGGTTTACGCATGCAGCGCGGTCCCATTGACCCGAATGGCCATATTGCTCACGGGCGTGACGCACATCATCTCATCTCATCTCATCTCATCTCATCTCATCTCAATCTCATCTCATCTCATCTCAATCTCATCTCATCTCATCTCAATCTCAATCTCAATCTCATCTCATCTCATCTCATCTCATCTCATCCGTGTATGGTACGTACGATATGTTTTTTTTTTTTTTAAAAAAAAAAAAAAAAAAAATATTTATTTGAAATTCTTTTTGCCCACAGTGGAGGTTTTGTCACGGGGCCCGCGACCGCAAGCTGCGCCACGGGTTTACGCATGCAGCGCGGTCCCATTGACCCGAATGGCCATATTGCTCACGGGCGTGACGCACATCATCTCATCTCATCTCATCTCATCTCATCTCATCTCAATCTCATCTCATCTCATCTCAATCTCATCTCATCTCATCTCAATCTCAATCTCAATCTCATCTCATCTCATCTCATCTCATCTCATCCGTGTATGGTACGTACGATATGTTTTTTTTTTTTTTAAAAAAAAAAAAAAAAAAAATATTTATTTGAAATTCTTTTTGCCCACAGTGGAGGTTTTGTCACGGGGCCCGCGACCGCAAGCTGCGCCACGGGTTTACGCATGCAGCGCGGTCCCATTGACCCGAATGGCCATATTGCTCACGGGCGTGACGCACATCATCTCATCTCATCTCATCTCATCTCATCTCATCTCAATCTCATCTCATCTCATCTCAATCTCATCTCATCTCATCTCAATCTCAATCTCAATCTCATCTCATCTCATCTCATCTCATCTCATCCGTGTATGGTACGTACGATATGTTTTTTTTTTTTTTAAAAAAAAAAAAAAAAAAAATATTTATTTGAAATTCTTTTTGCCCACAGTGGAGGTTTTGTCACGGGGCCCGCGACCGCAAGCTGCGCCACGGGTTTACGCATGCAGCGCGGTCCCATTGACCCGAATGGCCATATTGCTCACGGGCGTGACGCACATCATCTCATCTCATCTCATCTCATCTCATCTCATCTCAATCTCATCTCATCTCATCTCAATCTCATCTCATCTCATCTCAATCTCAATCTCAATCTCATCTCATCTCATCTCATCTCATCTCATCCGTGTATGGTACGTACGATATGTTTTTTTTTTTTTTAAAAAAAAAAAAAAAAAAAATATTTATTTGAAATTCTTTTTGCCCACAGTGGAGGTTTTGTCACGGGGCCCGCGACCGCAAGCTGCGCCACGGGTTTACGCATGCAGCGCGGTCCCATTGACCCGAATGGCCATATTGCTCACGGGCGTGACGCACATCATCTCATCTCATCTCATCTCATCTCATCTCATCTCAATCTCATCTCATCTCATCTCAATCTCATCTCATCTCATCTCAATCTCAATCTCAATCTCATCTCATCTCATCTCATCTCATCTCATCCGTGTATGGTACGTACGATATGTTTTTTTTTTTTTTAAAAAAAAAAAAAAAAAAAATATTTATTTGAAATTCTTTTTGCCCACAGTGGAGGTTTTGTCACGGGGCCCGCGACCGCAAGCTGCGCCACGGGTTTACGCATGCAGCGCGGTCCCATTGACCCGAATGGCCATATTGCTCACGGGCGTGACGCACATCATCTCATCTCATCTCATCTCATCTCATCTCATCTCAATCTCATCTCATCTCATCTCAATCTCATCTCATCTCATCTCAATCTCAATCTCAATCTCAATCTCAATCTCAATCTCAATCTCAATCTCAATCTCAATCTCATCTCATCTCATCTCATCTCATCTCATCTCATCTCAATCTCATCTCAATCTCATCTCAATCTCATCTCAATCTCATCTCAATCTCATCTCATCTCATCTCATCTCATCTCATCTCATCTCATCTCATCTCATCTCATCTCAATCTCATCTCATCTCATCTCAATCTCATCTCATCTCATCTCATCTCAATCTCATCTCAATCTCATCTCATCTCATCTCATCTCATCTCATCTCATCTCATCTCATCTCATCTCATCTCATCCGTGTATGGTACGTACGATATGTTTTTTTTTTTTTAAAAAAAAAAAAAAAAAAAATATTTATTTGAAATTCTTTTTGCCCACAGTGGAGGTTTTGTCACGGGGCCCGCGACCGCAAGCTGCGCCACGGGTTTACGCATGCAGCGCGGTCCCATTGACCCGAATGGCCATATTGCTCACGGGCGTGACGCACATCATCTCATCTCATCTCATCTCATCTCATCTCATCTCATCTCATCTCATCTCATCTCATCTCATCTCATCCGTGTATGGTACGTACGATATGTTTTTTTTTTTTTTAAAAAAAAAAAAAAAAAAAATATTTATTTGAAATTCTTTTTGCCCACAGTGGAGGTTTTGTCACGGGGCCCGCGACCGCAAGCTGCGCCACGGGTTTACGCATGCAGCGCGGTCCCATTGACCCGAATGGCCATATTGCTCACGGGCGTGACGCACATCATCTCATCTCATCTCATCTCATCTCATCTCATCTCATCTCATCTCATCTCATCTCATCTCATCTCATCTCATCTCATCTCATCTCATCTCATCTCATCTCATCTCATCTCATCTCATCCGTGTATGGTACGTACGATATGTTTTTTTTTTTTTTTAAAAAAAAAAAAAAAAAAAATATTTATTTGAAATTCTTTTTGCCCACAGTGGAGGTTTTGTCACGGGGCCCGCGACCGCAAGCTGCGCCACGGGTTTACGCATGCAGCGCGGTCCCATTGACCCGAATGGCCATATTGCTCACGGGCGTGACGCACATCATCTCATCTCATCTCATCTCATCTCATCTCATCTCATCTCATCTCATCTCATCTCATCTCATCTCATCTCATCTCATCTCATCTCATCTCATCTCATCTCATCTCATCTCATCTCATCTCATCCGTGTATGGTACGTACGATATGTTTTTTTTTTTTTAAAAAAAAAAAAAAAAAAAATATTTATTTGAAATTCTTTTTGCCCACAGTGGAGGTTTTGTCACGGGGCCCGCGACCGCAAGCTGCGCCACGGGTTTACGCATGCAGCGCGGTCCCATTGACCCGAATGGCCATATTGCTCACGGGCGTGACGCACATCATCTCATCTCATCTCATCTCATCTCATCTCATCTCATCTCATCTCATCTCATCTCATCTCATCTCATCTCATCTCATCTCATCTCATCTCATCTCATCCGTGTATGGTACGTACGATATGTTTTTTTTTTTTTTAAAAAAAAAAAAAAAAAAATATTTATTTGAAATTCTTTTTGCCCACAGTGGAGGTTTTGTCACGGGGCCCGCGACCGCAAGCTGCGCCACGGGTTTACGCATGCAGCGCGGTCCCATTGACCCGAATGGCCATATTGCTCACGGGCGTGACGCACATCATCTCATCTCATCTCATCTCATCTCATCTCATCTCATCTCATCTCATCTCATCTCATCTCATCTCATCTCATCTCATCTCATCTCATCTCATCTCATCTCATCTCATCTCATCTCATCTCATCCGTGTATGGTACGTACGATATGTTTTTTTTTTTTTTAAAAAAAAAAAAAAAAAAAATATTTATTTGAAATTCTTTTTGCCCACAGTGGAGGTTTTGTCACGGGGCCCGCGACCGCAAGCTGCGCCACGGGTTTACGCATGCAGCGCGGTCCCATTGACCCGAATGGCCATATTGCTCACGGGCGTGACGCACATCATCTCATCTCATCTCATCTCATCTCATCTCATCTCATCTCATCTCATCTCATCTCATCTCATCTCATCTCATCTCATCTCATCTCATCTCATCTCATCTCATCTCATCCGTGTATGGTACGTACGATATGTTTTTTTTTTTTTTTAAAAAAAAAAAAAAAAAAATATTTATTTGAAATTCTTTTTGCCCACAGTGGAGGTTTTGTCACGGGGCCCGCGACCGCAAGCTGCGCCACGGGTTTACGCATGCAGCGCGGTCCCATTGACCCGAATGGCCATATTGCTCACGGGCGTGACGCACATCATCTCATCTCATCTCATCTCATCTCATCTCATCTCATCTCATCTCATCTCATCTCATCTCATCTCATCTCATCTCATCTCATCTCATCTCATCTCATCTCATCTCATCTCATCTCATCTCATCTCATCTCATCTCATCTCATCTCATCCGTGTATGGTACGTACGATATGTTTTTTTTTTTTTTTAAAAAAAAAAAAAAAAAAAATATTTATTTGAAATTCTTTTTGCCCACAGTGGAGGTTTTGTCACGGGGCCCGCGACCGCAAGCTGCGCCACGGGTTTACGCATGCAGCGCGGTCCCATTGACCCGAATGGCCATATTGCTCACGGGCGTGACGCACATCATCTCATCTCATCTCATCTCATCTCATCTCATCTCATCTCATCTCATCTCATCTCATCTCATCTCATCTCATCTCATCTCATCTCATCTCATCTCATCTCATCTCATCCGTGTATGGTACGTACGATATGTTTTTTTTTTTTTTAAAAAAAAAAAAAAAAAAAATATTTATTTGAAATTCTTTTTGCCCACAGTGGAGGTTTTGTCACGGGGCCCGCGACCGCAAGCTGCGCCACGGGTTTACGCATGCAGCGCGGTCCCATTGACCCGAATGGCCATATTGCTCACGGGCGTGACGCACATCATCTCATCTCATCTCATCTCATCTCATCTCATCTCATCTCATCTCATCTCATCTCATCTCATCTCATCTCATCTCATCTCATCTCATCTCATCTCATCTCATCTCATCTCATCCGTGTATGGTACGTACGATATGTTTTTTTTTTTTTTAAAAAAAAAAAAAAAAAAATATTTATTTGAAATTCTTTTTGCCCACAGTGGAGGTTTTGTCACGGGGCCCGCGACCGCAAGCTGCGCCACGGGTTTACGCATGCAGCGCGGTCCCATTGACCCGAATGGCCATATTGCTCACGGGCGTGACGCATCTCATCTCATCTCATCTCATCTCATCTCATCTCATCTCATCTCATCTCATCTCATCTCATCTCATCTCATCTCATCTCATCTCATCTCATCTCATCTCATCCGTGTATGGTACGTACGATATGTTTTTTTTTTTTTTTAAAAAAAAAAAAAAAAAAATATTTATTTGAAATTCTTTTTGCCCACAGTGGAGGTTTTGTCACGGGGCCCGCGACCGCAAGCTGCGCCACGGGTTTACGCATGCAGCGCGGTCCCATTGACCCGAATGGCCATATTGCTCACGGGCGTGACGCACATCATCTCATCTCATCTCATCTCATCTCATCTCATCTCATCTCATCTCATCTCATCTCATCTCATCTCATCTCATCTCATCTCATCTCATCTCATCTCATCTCATCTCATCTCATCTCATCCGTGTATGGTACGTACGATATGTTTTTTTTTTTTTTAAAAAAAAAAAAAAAAAAAATATTTATTTGAAATTCTTTTTGCCCACAGTGGAGGTTTTGTCACGGGGCCCGCGACCGCAAGCTGCGCCACGGGTTTACGCATGCAGCGCGGTCCCATTGACCCGAATGGCCATATTGCTCACGGGCGTGACGCACATCATCTCATCTCATCTCATCTCATCTCATCTCATCTCATCTCATCTCATCTCATCTCATCTCATCTCATCTCATCTCATCTCATCTCATCTCATCTCATCTCATCTCATCTCATCTCATCTCATCTCATCTCATCCGTGTATGGTACGTACGATATGTTTTTTTTTTTTTTAAAAAAAAAAAAAAAAAAATATTTATTTGAAATTCTTTTTGCCCACAGTGGAGGTTTTGTCACGGGGCCCGCGACCGCAAGCTGCGCCACGGGTTTACGCATGCAGCGCGGTCCCATTGACCCGAATGGCCATATTGCTCACGGGCGTGACGCACATCATCTCATCTCATCTCATCTCATCTCATCTCATCTCATCTCATCTCATCTCATCTCATCTCATCTCATCTCATCTCATCTCATCTCATCTCATCTCATCTCATCTCATCTCATCTCATCTCATCCGTGTATGGTACGTACGATATGTTTTTTTTTTTTTTAAAAAAAAAAAAAAAAAAAATATTTATTTGAAATTCTTTTTGCCCACAGTGGAGGTTTTGTCACGGGGCCCGCGACCGCAAGCTGCGCCACGGGTTTACGCATGCAGCGCGGTCCCATTGACCCGAATGGCCATATTGCTCACGGGCGTGACGCACATCATCTCATCTCATCTCATCTCATCTCATCTCATCTCATCTCATCTCATCTCATCTCATCTCATCTCATCTCATCTCATCTCATCTCATCTCATCTCATCTCATCTCATCTCATCTCATCTCATCTCATCTCATCTCATCTCATCTCATCCGTGTATGGTACGTACGATATGTTTTTTTTTTTTTTAAAAAAAAAAAAAAAAAAAATATTTATTTGAAATTCTTTTTGCCCACAGTGGAGGTTTTGTCACGGGGCCCGCGACCGCAAGCTGCGCCACGGGTTTACGCATGCAGCGCGGTCCCATTGACCCGAATGGCCATATTGCTCACGGGCGTGACGCACATCATCTCATCTCATCTCATCTCATCTCATAAGAGGAGTCAGTGCTATTAGATGATATGACAAAACACTGACTCCTTTACCACAGCTAATGTAGTGATCAGGGATTCCTGTTAAAAGGATCTGGGAACCTTACAGGCATCTGAAAGCTATAGAACATTAAACAGGTGTATTTTGTTTTTAGGGGGTCTGCTGGTGTAGTATGGGAGCCCCCCTCTCTTTCACCCCTTTCTCTCTCCCCATCTCTTTCCCCTTTTACCCCTCTCCTCTCTCTCTATCTCCCTCTCAGCCTCTCTCTCACCCTCTCGCCTCTCTTTCACTCCCTCTTGCCTCCTTCTCAATCCCTGTCTCCCTCCCCCCCCCCGTCTTCACTCTCTCTCCCTCCCTCTCAGCCCATCTCTCCCTCTCCCCCCTCTTCCCTCTCTCTCACTCTCTCTCCTCTCTCTCCTCTCTCTCCCTCCCTCTCTTCTCTCAATTCAATTCAATTAAGCTTTATTGGCAGGACCAAATACATTTTAACTTTGCCAAAGCAGTTGAGTTATGGGGGGGGGGGGGGCGGGGGGTAATTGGTAATATAAAGGGGAATGGGGAGTGGGTCCATGTAAAGGATTTTTAAGTCCTCAGTTTTTCATGTCCCTCTCAGTCTGTGACACGCTGTCACATATTTTGCAGCTATTTTTACCATTGGCTCCTCTTCTCCCAGTGGGATTTGGAGTTTCCTCTTCTCTTCTATAGGATTGAAGTGCGGGATGAAAGCGGATAGTTTCTGGAAGTGAGTGTCCCTCACTGATGAGTACTTAGGGCACTGTAGCAGAAAGTGGTCCTCGTCCTCCAGGACCCCCTGGTCACACTGCTGGCACAATCTGCTCTCCCTGGGCTTGTAGGTTTGTCTCTGCCGTTCTAATTCAATTTCCAGGCTGTGGGCGCTCAGTCTGTACAGGCTCATAGTCTGTCTATCTTTGGGCTCTTGTAGCACCTCCAGGTATGGGGCCAGTTTGTAGTCTCTCTGCAGTGACTGGTAAACAGTTAGTTTCTTCGAGTTTATTTCATTTCTCTATTCTTCAACATATTTTGCTTCTGAATAATTTGTGATGTTTTTTATTTGTGATTTTGTCAGGCCAGACTGTTGGGAATTTTGGATAGACAAGGCGCTGATGAGTTGTTGCAGACCGCCAGGCTTGGGCTGGTTCTTATTGGTCAGTAGGGCCTTATGATGATATGAGTCAGGACTGCTTTTTTGTAGATGATCTCAGAATCATAGCGCCCTCTTCTGTATTGCAAGAAGTAAGGGAAATCTGCCCAGTTCAGACCGGCAGGCACTGTTAGAGGTGCTCCGGTGGACTGGGAGGAGGTGCTTGCAGAATTCCAGATGGAATATTTCTGTCGGGCTTGAGTCCCATTTGGATTGGTCTGGGTAGGTGACAGGACCCCAAATCTCACTGCCGTAAAGAAGGATTGGGGTGATGACGCAATCAAAGATTCTAAGCCAGACTCTCACTGGGGGTTTTAGGTGAGACATTTGTCTTCTGATGGCATTGAAGGCTCTGCGTGCCTTGTCTTTTAGTGCCTCTATGGCTGGCTTGAAACTTCCTGAGTGATTGGTTGATTTCTAGGCCAAGGTAAGTGTAGCTGTTCGTTTCCTCAAGAGTGCGGCTGTTTAGTGTAAATGAAGGGCTCTTTATGTTCTTTCTTTGGAAGACTATGATTTTTGTTTTCTTTGAGTTGATGGGTAGTGCCCATGTGGCACTGTATTTCTCCAGCACTTCCAGGCTGTCTTGTAGGCCTTTCTCTGTTTGTGACAGAAGTAGGAGGTCATCTGCATACAGCAGGAACTTCACCTCTGTGTCATGCAGAGTCAGTCCAGGTGCTGGAGAGGATTCTAGAGCTGCAGCCATTTCATTGATGTAGATGTTGAAGAGGGTTGGACTTAGACTGCAGCCCTGTCTGACTCCTCTGGCCTGCCGGAAGTGCTCTGTTCTTTTTCCATTCACCTTTACGCTGCAGCTGTTCTCGGTATATGAACCCTTGATGACATCATATGTTTTCCCTCCTATTACACTCTCAAATAGTTTGAGGAATAAGCCTGGGTGCCACACTGAATCAAAGGCCTTCTTAAAGTCCACAAAACTGGCGAATATCTTTCCATGTCTTGTATTGTGGACATGGTTCTTGATCAGACTGTGCAGGGTGTAGATGTGGTCTGTAGTGCGATGGTTTGGCATGAACCCTGCCTGTCTTCTGCTGAGAACGTTGTGTTTCCTCAGGAAGGTGAGGATCCGTTTGTTGAGGATACTGTTGAATAGTTTCCCTAATGCGCTGCTGACACATATCCCTCTGTAGTTGGCTGGATCATACTGGTCTCCACTCTTATGGATGGGTGTTATGAGGCCTTGGTTCCATATTTTAGGGTAGTGACCAGCACTCAGTACCAGATTGAACACTTTACATATTGCAGCATGTACGTCTGGGGAGCCATGTTTAATAATTTCAGGCAGGATTCCATCCATCCCACCCTCTTCTCTCTCCCTCTCTCTCCCTCTCTCTCTCTCCCTCTCTCTCCCCCTCCCTCTCCCCCTCCCTCTCTCTCCCCCTCCCTCTCCCCCCCTTCCCTCTCTCTCACTCCCTCTCCCCTCTCCCCCCCTTCCCTCTCTCTCACTCCCTCTCCCCCCTTCCCTCTCTCTCACTCCCTCTCCCCCTCTTCCCTCTTTCTCACTCCCTCTCAGCCCCTCTCTCTCCCTCTTCCCTCTCCCCCCTCTTCCCTCTCCCCCCTCTTCCCTCTCCCCCCTCTTCCCTCTCCCCCCTCTTCCCTCTCCCCCCCTTCCCTCTCTCTCACTCCCTCTCCCCCCTCTTCCCTCTCCCCCCTCTTCCCTCTCTCTCTCTCTCCTTCTCTCTCTCTCTCCTTCTCTCCCTCTCCCTCTCCCTCTCCCTCTCCCCCCTCTCACCTCTCTCCCTCTCCCCCCTCTCCCTCTCCCCCCTCTCCCTCTCTCTCTCTCCTTCTCTCTCTCTCCCTCTCCCTCTCCCCCCTCTCACCTCTCTCCCTCTCCCCCTCTCTCCCTCTCCCCCCACTCACCTCTCTCACTCCCTCTCTCCCTCTCCCCCCTCTCTCCTCTCTCACTCCCTCTCTCCCTCTCCCCCCTCTCTCCTCTCTCTCTCTCTCCCTCTCTCTCCCCCTCCCTCTCCCCCTCTCTCTCTCTCCCTCTCTCTCCCCCCTCCCTCTCCCCCCTTCCCACTCTCTCACTCCCTCTCCCCCCCTTCCCTCTCCCCCCTTCCCTCTCCCCCCCTTCCCTCTCTCTCACTCCCTCTCCCCCCTTCCCTCTCTCTCACTCCCTCTCCCCCTCTTCCCTCTCTCTCACTCCCTCTCAGCCCCTCTCTCTCCCCCCCTTCCCTCTCTCTCACTCCCTCTCCCCCCTTCCCTCTCTCTCACTCCCTCTCCCCCTCTTCCCTCTCTCTCACTCCCTCTCCCCCTCTTCCCTCTCTCTCACTCCCTCTCCCCCTCTTCCCTCTTTCTCACTCCCTCTCAGCCCCTCTCTCTCCCCTCTCCCCCCTCTTCCCCCTCTTCCCTCTCCCCTCTCCCCCCTCTTCCCTCTCCCCCCTCTTCCCTCTCCCCCCTCTTCCCTCTCCCCCCTCTTCCCTCTCTCTCTCTCTCTCCCTCTCCCCCTCTCACCTCTCTCCCTCTCCCCCCTCTCCCTCTCCCCCCTCTCACCTCTCTCACTCCCTCTCTCCCTCTCCCCCTCTCTCCTCTCTCACTCCCTCTCTCCCTCTCCCCCCCCTCTCCTCTCTCTCGCACTCCCTCTCTCTCACCCCCTCTCTCCTGTCTCTCCCCCTCTTCCCTCTTCCTCTCTCTCTCTCTCCTTCTCTCTCCCTCTCACCTCTCTCACTCCCTCTCCCCCTCTCCCCCTCTCCCCCTCTCCCCCCTCTCTCCTCTCTCACTCCCTCTCTCCCTCTCTCTCACCCCCTCTCTCCTGTCTCTCCCCCCTCTTTCCTCTCCCCCCTCTTCCTCTCTCTCTCTCCTTCTCTCTCTCTCTCTCTCTCTCTCTCTCTCTCTCTCTCTCTCTCTCTCTCCCCCTCTTCCCTCTCACCTCTCTCACTCCCTCTCTCCCTCTCCCCCTCTCCTCTCTCTCCCTCCCTCTCTCCCTCTCCCCCTCTCCTCTCTCTCCCTCTCCCCCCTCTTCCCTCTCCCTCCTCTTCCCTCTCTCCCTCCCTCTCTCTCACTCCCTCTCAGCTCCTCTCTCCCTCTTCCCCCTCTCCCTCTTCCCTCTCTCTCTCTCTCTCTCTCCCCCTCTCCCCCCTCTCCCCCTCTCCCCCCTCTCTCTCACTCCCTCTCAGCCCCTCTCTCTCACTCCCCTTCTCTCTTACTCCGCCCATCTCTCCCCTCTTCCCTCTCTATCACTCCCTCTCAGCCCATCTCTTCCCTCTTCCCTCCCTTCACTTAGCCCTCTCTCTCTCACCCCCCTCTCTCTAACGACTTGACTTCTCTCTCACCCTCTTCCCCCCCCCTCTCTCTGTCACCCACTCTGTCTCATTCCCTTCTCCCCCCCTCTCTCTCTCCTCCTTCTCCCCCCTCTCTCTCTCCTCCTTCTCCCCCTCCTTCTCCCCCCCTCTCTCTCTCCTCCTTCTCCCCCCCCTCTCTCCTCCTTCTCTCCCCCCTCTCTCCTCCTCCTCTCCCCCCTCTCTCTCCTCCTTCTCTCTCCTCCTTCTCTCCCCCCTCTCTCTCCTCCTTCTCTCCCCCCTCTCTCTCCTCCTTCTCTCCCCCCTCTCTCTCCTCCTTCTCTCCCCCCTCTCTCTCTCCTTCTATATCTCTCTCCTCCTTCTCACTCCTCCCCCTTCTCACTCCTCCCCCCCTCTCTCTCACCCTCTTTCTCATTCAACCCCACTATTTCTCTTCCGCATCTCTCTCACCCTCTTTCTCTTCTACCCCTCTCCATCTCACCCCTCTATCCCTCACCCCTTACTCCCCTCTCTTTCTCACCCCCTAACCCCCATCCCTCACACACCCTCACTCTCTCACCCATCCCCCCTCTCTACACAAGGCAATTAATCTCTCAGTCATCGGGCACCTTTACCAGCAGGCGCTACTTACATTGCCTGAAAACCACACCCAATGTTTGCCATGGCACGCGCAACTTGACACACTTTTTTCTCTGCTATTAGGGCCCCAATCATGATCTCGCACACAGGTGCACTGCTTTTATAAAAGGCCCCAAGTGGCATCATAAAGATGGCTGCCACACGGCAGCCATCATTAAACCTGGAAGTGCCCAGTGGCTTCTACAGAAAGAAGCCAGGAACTTCCATGCAGGCTATGCTGTGGTAGATATTTAAAAGCTCCCTCTATGCAGCTGAGCTGCAATTTGAGTGGGGACACAGGGGGCCCATGATCTCTGATTGCCCAGGGGCCCCATGAGTTTTTAGTCCGCCCCTGATCTCATGTTGATGGGGACAAGGGCCTCTTCCTGGACAACCCTGGGCTGTGGTTGTCGGGGTCTGCGGGTGGGGGACTTATTGGAATCTGAAAGCCCCCTTTAACAAGGGGGCCCCCAGATCCCGCCCCCCCCCCATGTGAATGGATATCGGGTACATTGTACTCCTACTTATTCACCGAAAAAGCGTTATAAAAAATAAAGACAAAAAACAGTTTTTGACAAGTCCTTTATTAAAAAAATAATGTTCCCCGATGTAAATCCATCGTCAATCATGTCGCCCGCCGCCGCACCTGAAAAATAGAAAGAAAAAAACACAGGCTCCCGCCTCCAGCGTAATGAGCTGCTGGAGCTGTGACAGCTCTTTTATAGGACGAAGGAGAGAAGGTATACCACAGCCCACGGACTCTAATTGAGCCCCAAAGAGACCGTCTAACGGGGGTGGTGAACCCAGGAGAATAAAATGTTATACATAGTCATGAATTGAATAATCCAATATAAGGAAATACTGTGTAGCGTCATTAAATTTGATAACAGCCAGGTATCAAAAGACAAAAGAAACACATAAAAAAATTAGGAGAATGAATAGGAAGGCAAACAAATAATACCTTATCCTAAACAGGGACACGAATCAACATGATATGCCACTGTATTGTCATCCAAGTGTGCCTAAGTATATATTGTACTGTATCATAATCCCCAGCTATAAAATCATGGATAGAAGGATATGAGAGACCATTAACAACTTTGAAAGGGGAGTCTGGAGATTTATGATAAAACATTAGAAGAAGGGATAGTCACCAGTAGGTGCATTCACCGGGGGTGTAATTAAGGGCTATTCCAAGAATGGTTTAAACGATAGAGCTGTGTTTTAGTCCTGGTCATCTAGTGGCCTGTAGCCTATATATCCACTTAACTTCTGCTTTAAGAATAGCATTATCGTAATTGCCACCTCGCGGGTTTTTGTTAATTGCCTCCAGCACAATGAATTTGATGGTGTGGGGATCAAAGTTATGATGTAAGCCCACATGCTTACATATGGGTGTAAACATAAGCCCAGTATCCATATAATAAAGATGGTCCTGGATTCGCCTGGCAAATGGTCTAATAGTTTTACCGACGTAAAACGCCCCACAGAGGCATGTGGCCAGGTACACCACACCCTCAGTGAGGCAAGTGGCTCTGAACCGAGGCTTAAGGGTTCCTCCCCGAGGTAGGGGAAACATATAACCCTCTCTGACCCAGGGGCATTCAGAACATTGTCCACATCTGTATGTGCCAAGACCCCCCACTGCTCCAGTGGCTTCATCATACTCAATAGGTTTGTGGTGGCTATGCACAAGTCTGTCTCTAAGTGAGGCAGACTTGCGATATACTACCTCAGGGTATGGTTTGATGTACTTGGAGACCGTGGTATCATCTGCTAGAAAGTGCCAGTTATTGGCCAAGATCTTACGTATTATTTGGTGGTGGGAGTTGTATCTAGTAATAAGTTTTGTGGTGTTCATAGGGGTTATTTGATGAGAGCCAAAAATTAATTTATCGCGTGGTTGAAGATTAGCCCTTTTGTAGGGCTACTTCTTAAAAAAGCCTACAAAAGGGCTAATCTTCAACCACGCGATAAATTAATTTTTGGCTCTCGTCAAATAACCCCTATGAACACCACAAAACTTATTACTAGATACAACTCCCACCACCAAATAATACGTAAGATCTTGGCCAATAACTGGCACTTTTCTTTTCATTTTTTCATCACAATCCAGGCCATGCTGTCGGGGACCCATTCTTTGGTACTTTTAGGCCTTTTTCCCAATTATTTATCAGGTTGGGATTATTAGTGATGAGCCTTTTCTACTATACGAAGCAAGAGAGCGTGCATCCAACTCCGCCCCCAATTTATCTCCTCTCTCATGATCCTCTGCGGAACCCTCAAGGCTCCCTGGGAGTGTGGTCCAGTCAATCCATAAATGCATGGTCCCCGCCTTCTTTCAAACGACATCCCCCATGTTCCAGTTCACCGCTATTGGGAGAAACCCATCTTCTTTCCATAGTTCTTAAAGGAGCAACTGATCCAGGCCTAAATCACAATTTACTACTAGAATGCCCTATTTCAACCTGGCTACATTGATATAAGGGAAATGTTAGCCATAGGAAAGGGGGGAAATATGCGAAGGACGGATGATGTAAAGGAGCAGACCACCTACCAGTGAGATGCCTAGTGGAGGGTGTAGTGCATCCCCGCCCAGATCTCCGCAGTATACTGATAAAGTACCACACACAATATAAGCAGCAGATATTACAAAAAGTGTAAATCCATATAAAACTAAAAACAATATAATGAAAAACCATAGAAAAAACCATAACACGGTCGAAAACTGTAAACCTCCCCATACCCCCACCCCGCTGTGTCTAGAGCCCAAGGCATCGCTTAGTCCCATAACTAGGTCCCATAAGAACCACAACACCAGAGTAGAGCGTGAAGCCAAAAAATAAAAATTAAAAACAGAAAAAACTTTTAAAATGCAGAAGGGCTCATGTGCATCTAGTAACAGTTACAAACATATGAAGAAAAGTGGGGGAAGAAAAAAATCCCTTTTTATAATCTGTCATCCCAAAAACGAGATGCTGGAGCAGTATACAAGCTAAAGATTTGCTGAATCACCTGAGCAAGTCAGAGGCACGTCCCTAAAAAGTCAAGTGCCATGTATGGGCCGCATGGCTGAGGTAAACTTTGGCATCCAGATAATGCATAAGCCTCAAGCAAAAATAAAACAAGTATTAAGAAAAAATAAAAATAGGAGTCAGTAACAAAACAGAGAATTCAAGTAGGCCCTCTAGATCTCAATAGTAATGAATATACCTTAGCGAATCAAAAGAAACGTCACCACATAGCCAACTTCAACGATGAGGAGGCAGAGTTTTCGAGCCAGCTAGCTGCATCCTTGGGAGAGGGGAAAAAGCAAATGGATTCCCCATCTACAACTCTTACTTACTTTATACCCTTGGCCCTCATGGCCCCCTTCACGGTGTTGAAGGAGCCTCGCATCTTCTGTGTCTCCAGGGTGTAATCAGGGAACAGCAGCAGCTTAGCCTTCTGATGGCACAGATCCCCAGTGGCTCGGGTTGCCCACAAGGCTTCATCACGATTTCGAAGATTCAGTAGCCTTAGTATTAGGGTACGAGGTGGGGAACCCTCCGAGCCAGGCTTCAGTGGAATCCGGTGGGTCCACTCCACCATGTAGTGGGGGGAGAACTGGGCTGCAGGTAGCAATGAATGCAGCAGCTCCTCCACAAACACTGTAGGGTTCCGGCCCTCAGTGCCCTCCGGTAGTCCCATGAGCCGAAAATTTTCCTGCGGCTCCTATTATCTGCGTCCTCTGCCCAATACTCCAGGGCTCTCATCCTAGTCTGCAGGGAGCAGATTGAAGATGTATGCTTTGCCACAGTATCTTCCACATGGCCGACCCGCTGCTCAGCCGATGCAAGCCAGGAGCACATCTTGTTCAGGTCTTGGCAAATCAGCCTAACATCTAACTGGACAGCCTCAATCTGATTAGTCAGCACCGCTTGACATGCTGTAATAGCCGCCATGACCTCCCAGCGGCGAGGAGTCAGGTGTCTCCACAGAGTCCATCTGCAATGCCATATTGGAATGACGCGCAGAAGACTCCAAGGGAGGCGTGTCAGCTCCCGGTGGAAAATCAAGCTTCTTTACCTTCCTCTGCTTGTCGAAGCTCTTATAAAGCATACAGAGCTAGGGTAGTGTTGTAGAGCAAAAGTGGGCCCAAATAAATGAAGGATTCAAATTATCTCCAGCATCTTGGACACGCCCCACGCTCCTTTTTAAGAAAATCAATTTTTGCATTGATACATGTCCCCCATACCCCTTTTATGACCAATTACTTACATATAAGAAAAAATGCAATCTCTCCTGCACAGATCTATAGCAGCATTAATCACATTCAGCAGCGCTTATATTCAAAATATCATATGTCCCAATAAATAGTCCATAAAATACTGAAGAAAAGAGTGTCCATAAATAAGCATACGGTGGTTATATTGCTCTCAGATAAAGAACTCTTAGGCAAAGACAGATCACACCGGTGTTCCTTGGGTGTATCGCTATATAGCCATCACCACACCTTCAGTGCTCCCCACAAGAATGGACACTCACCAGATATCACTTAACTTTAAGCCTGTATGCATTGGCTGCATGAGCCCTTTTCCAAAGATATCCTAAGATCTCCAAACCAGGATACCATAAATTCTTCCTCCAATAGCAGGATCAGGGATCATATACCACCTGGAGCCTGCTCACGCACAGATTCTCTGGGACTTGAAAACCTGTAACTTGTGGTTTGCTCGGCAGACCCAAACCTTGGAGTTGTTACCACAGCGGATGCTGGTCATATTCATCCTGGAAATCTGAAGACACTGAACTGCCATGGTCTGAATCTTTTGGTAAATCAGGACTTCTAGTAGTCTCTTCATCTGATGACATCTACTCTGTGCAACAGGCAAAGGAACGTCTTCTTCTAGGGTCCCTGGACAGCGCTCCTAGCTCCTCCCCCCTCTGCTTGCAATGGGAGCACTCATACGGGCTCGACCCCTCCTAACTGGCTGAGACTGACAGCAGCACGAGGCTCCTTTTGATTTTTCCTGTTCGGCATCCATAGACTTCAATGGGGTTCCCCATTCTGGTTAGAATTTTTCCCCCTGTTCAGGAGTTCTGCTGCAAACCAAACAGCGGGTCATTCGGCCCATCTCTACTCCTGATCCCTGCACTCTGTTACCTATCATTGACCCCTGCACTCTGCAACACTTCTGACCTCTAAACTCTACTTTACATTCTACTGACTTCTAAATTCTGCATTACTTACTGCTGACTCCTGAACTCTTCAAGCCTTACCTACTTTTTAATATGGCCTTGCTAAACTATTGCCTGCACCCTGGTGATATTTGATCGCTTCCATGTTGTTCAGGATGATCTCCACCTCTTCAGAGTTTCCTACCCCTGATCTAGTCCAACCTTATAGAACAGAGTAGAGCATTTGTTGGATTATAAGGGTGAGCTTAGTGCTTCGGCCTTGCAGCACTGTGTTTCTTAGTTCGAATCCTGGCAAGACACTGTCTGCAAGGAGTTTGCATGTTCTCCTTGTTCTTGCTTGGGTTTCCTCCCAAGCTCCAAAGACATGCTGGTATGATGATTTGCTCCTTTCCAAACTGGCCCTAGTATTTGTATGTATCAATGTATGCATGTACGATAGGACCTTAGAGTGTATGTCTTTGAGATGACAATTGTTCAAGTAAAGCCTTGAAAAGGCTTTTTTCTTACCTCTCTTGTGAACCTCGACTGGGCAAGCCAGGCTGGGTGTCTCTAAAAGGGTTCGCTCCTATGAAGCAGGAAGCTTTAAGAATCACTAGAGTCCACGGATATACTAAGGAGCCCTGTGGCCAAAGTATCTGAGTGTGCTTAGGGGAACCTATTTTCAGGCATGAATGGAGTAAAAAAGAGTACATGTGATGATCATGCAGCTCAGCAAGTGGCACCCTCACAGTTACAATTATATAAAAATTATAAAAAAAAAAAAAATTATATAAAAAGAAAAACATCAAAAATAAGAATAAAAATACATTCTCTGTCACTTTGGCGCTTCCTTATAGCTTGGAATTTAATGAGATAAAACATATTATCAAGAAATATCTGCCAATCTTACATGTAGATCGCATATGCGATAACATTTTAAATAAGGGTGTCAACATTGTAGCAAAGAGAGCGGTTACACTGGGGAATACATTGTCTCCCAGTCTCTTCTCTACAAAAACTACCTCTTCATCATCGACATGGCTACATTGTAAGGGCAACTTCAAATGTGGAATGCAGGACTGTGTTACCTGTCCCCACATTTTGAAAAGCCAGAATTTTCAGTCTTCAAGTAGTGGGAGGATTTTTAAACTCAATAAATTCTTTAACTGTAATACAGAATATGTTATATACTTGATCACCTGTAAAAACTGTTTGAAACAATACGTAGGTAGAACTACTAGGAAACTGAAAGACAGATTCAGGGAACACCTAAGTGACATTCGATGTATAAAATCAACAAATGTGGCCTGTCACTTCAATGATTTTCATGGAGGTGACACTTCACTAGTAATGATTCAAGCCATAGAAAAAGTTTTAAAACCCAAGAGAGGAGGAGATTTATTCCAGATCCTCTGTAAAAGGGAGGTTTTCTGGATATTCATGCTCCGTACACGAATACCCAAAGGCTTGAACTTCGAGTGGGACGTGACACATTTTTATACATAATATTAAAAGATATATACATTCCATCTGCATATGCTAAAATAAGTATCCATATATTATATATGACTTTGATAGTTGACATTTGAAGTCAATATATATTAAAGAATTTTTAAAAATGAGGATATGTTTAGACACAGTGTATATCTATATGTCTATACATATAAATAAATTGGTCATACCCCATGTTCTTTATATTCTTTGTAGTCCATTTTCAAAGCATATAGCTTTAATGAGCCGTCAATATAGGAAAAAGTGCTGTGCAATATACACGATAGGCTTATATTGTATGGATATGTTTTCCATTGTAATAAATGTAATACTTAATTGAATATATATTTTTTAATACAATTAGCCAATTAGTCTGTTTTCTATCTCGATATAGGTTCATCCAAGAAGATTTTTTCATAATCTGGTGGAATGGGGAAAAAATAGTAGCCTTTCTAATATATACATTTTTTAGCAATTGAGCACATAAAAATATTATGGCTGTTTTCATCCATGATCTATAATCTGACTAGTTACATTTAGAGAGTTCTTATACAACGACATATCTTGTGGTTCCATTCAGAATTTATGTTTCTGTCAGATTTGGATTATATTGGATGTTTTCCCTTACTATTCTCCACACACAAACCGATTTTAGGTATTTGGGGTTCTCTAGCCATCCAACTATGGGTTAATTGGATCGGATAGCAGCCAGCTATCTGATCTAATGGGCTAACCTTCCCCCGTTTCCATCCCCTTCCCCCTCTCACAGAACTATATATCTGGGTTGCTAATTAGCTCCAACAACACTTGTAATAATGTGAGTTTTTTCTATTATGGTTTTAAACACTGTTTATAGAACGATTTGAAAGAATATATCTTGTGTATAATACGCAAGATATTTTATGTGGTCTTCATAGTTGTGGAATGCTGGAACATGATATATATGTGTATGTATATTTTACATCTAATCAATTTAGAACATGATACTTCTATATATATATATATATATATATATATATATATATATATATATATATATATATATATATATATATATACACACCCTTATCCAACTATTTCCTATACACTTTTTATGATTTTTCCATATATATTCCACGTATACCACTTTTCAATTTTTTAATTATGTAATATCATGCACATAGATATATATATATATATATATATATATATATATATATATATATACACACACACACACAATTTTTCAATATATATTTTTTCAATATATATAAAAAATTTATTTTCCTTTTTTGAATATATATATATATATATATATATATATATATATATATATATATTTTTTTTTTTTCAATATATTTTTTCAAAAATTTTTCACTTTAAACAGTGTGTTTTTATGTACATATTTTGGATCGAAGTCTATTCATCTAGTACCACATATATTCTATATATTATTCCAACATGGTACATACACTTTGTTTCCTTACAATCACCATATTGGGGATTCATATATATCGGTTAGAAAGCTTTTCTGATCGAGCACCGATCAGTATGTTGATACACACTCACATCATTCCAAATTATTTTTTAATTTTACACTGAATATTTCACAGTTTACATAAGCATATATATATATATATATTATACACAGGTTTTATTAGCACGATTATATTCATGTATTTAAAAATATTGAGTTTTGTTCAACATAAATGCACATTTTTTGACTTAATCAATGAATATTTTGAAATAGATGTTTTTTGTCACATATATCACTATTTTTGTGTATTTGAATTTGTTTTCGTTTGGGGCCATCCTGTTTGTGCACTTTAAAACCACAGACTTGTAGCCGCAGCCTATTCAGATGATTAATCAGCTAATGAACCTGAATGTTTTCAGCTGCATATATGGGTTTATCTGTGGTAGTTGCACACACAGAATGGACTTGGCAATGAGTAAGCGACATCTCTAAGTCGTGAAACGCGTCTGCCTTTGTGTCCTGCATCCACAGTGTGTTGTTCCAGTTTGCCTATTGTTTGATGTGGAATAAATTTACTCCAATTTTTGATTTACATCGGAGTGCGGTCATCTCTTTTTGCTTCATATGATTCTGGATTGACCCTCACAGTTACACCACATTAGTATAAATCCAGCCATGGCCCTAAGGTAGCCTCGTATCCCTGTGCCTCATGAAATAAACTATGAGCACATGGGCTGTTCAGCCTACACAGCACATTGCACAGAAGAATCACCAGTAGACCATTTCTGAAACATTCTACATCTTTTATTGCCCTTCACACACAGCAAACGTCTGACTGTACCCTCAGCGCTCCTCAAAATCATCTCCAGAGGACTCTATAGCTCGATATGCTCTCCAGCCTCCTCCGACATCTTCCGGATCCTCTCAGGGAGAACTTTGGTCCAGAAGTTGAATTTTCCATCTTTCAGTCGCTGAGCCACATTCTGCTGTAAATCAATCTGCAGATAATCTTCATCCTGGTCGTACTGTGGCCACTGAACCAGGCCAGGCCCATTCGGGTCACTGTGGAAAAAAAACAAATTTTTATTAAAGTACAGTAGATGTAATCCCAATCACTGAATCTCAGCAAACTTTTAATGTCATTTTCAACCTTTTCAGAGTTGCGTTAAAGATTTTTTATTTTTTTTTAATAATACAACCTTCTTCAATGAATTATCATTGGACAGATCTTTCCAGAAATATCTCAAAACACATACAATAGAATCTTTGTACAGCCTTAGCCCCAGGTTTCCACTGTGTCACTTCCCTGAACTTCCAGTAAGAACGTCATCCAAAGTCACCTGATCACCCTCCTTGGGACCAGGGCCGGGACAAGAGGTGGGCAGGAGGGGCGGCTGCCTTGAGCACTATGGTGTCATGTGAGGTAGGTAGCGCCACAAGGAGATGGGGGGGGGGGGATTTGTGCTGGATGGAATTTTTGGGGGCAAGAGGGGGTATTATTCTAGGAGGGGAAGTTTGAGGGTGGGGGTGCTAAGATTGGTGTATTAGGGAGATTTGTGCAGGGAACGGGGGGGGGGGAGATATTTGTGCTAGGAGGGGGGGGGGGGTTTGGGGGGAATTTGTGCTGGGAGGAAGGGGCGATTTCTAAATGTGTTTGTGTGTGTGTGTGTTTGTGTGTGTGGGGGGGGGGATGTGTACTAGGAGGGGAATTTCAGGGGTAGTGGATTTGTGCTAGGAGTGGTGAATTGTTTTTGTGAGGGGGGGGGGGTATTTGAGCTGGGGGAATTTGGAGGACGGGAGGGCAACAATTTGTGCTGAGAGGGGGATTTCAGAAGGGGGGGGTGGATTAGTACCAGGAGGAGGGGGTAAACCTGCAGATTAGTGCTCAGTGTTTTTGTGGGGGGATTTTTGCTGACACAGAATACTCGTACATCTTGGGGGTGAGGGGGGATTCAGTTCGGCATGTTAACCCTGGACTCTAGATGACCTTGTCCCGGCACTGCTCGAGACTACATGTCCCATCATTCCTAGTACCATTGCACATTCGTGCCCTACCCCCATGTAGTCTTTTTACGGTGAGCAAGCGCAATAGGACCCTAGATCGGAATGTAGCCACTTGAAAATTAGAAATCTGGACCAGCCATCTTTGGGCAGGCTGTACTGAGAAGAAAGAAAATGTTTTTAAAGTTGAAGAAGTTGAATGAAAGGTAAGGCTATGTGTACACTTTCATGGTTGAACCATGTTTTTACCACATCTCAACCGATCACCCTTAAGCTGCAATGGAAGCGGACTGGGGTGTACACTTTGCATCACAGTGTGGCAAATAATATCCCCCCGTTGAGTTTGATGGGCAGTAACACCCGCCAATTACAACCCATTAACGGAAATCGGGCCACACCCCAACAACCCTGCATCCACAATTTTGGATGAAGTAGTTAAGGGTTAGCTTCTCCATCAGGATTTTAGTGCTGTGTTTCCATAAAGGGGATTTCTACCCATTTCCTGTCTTGGCAAGATAAAAATGATCTGTATTACAGCATAACTGAACCAGTCACATTTGTGGGAGGTCTAACTGTGCCTTACCCTGTTCGGGCAAAATTGGCCCAGTATCTCATCATAGTTTTGCTGAGAGTCTTCTCCTCCTCTGGGAAATTGTCTGTAAAATAAAACAGAACAATTTAATAATTATAGAATAATTACTTTAATGTTTATTGCAATATACGATCTCACAGCCCCACCGCTGGCATACATGATTTATAGAAAGCACCATCTCTCAGGAAAGGACCTCCGAACACGAATACCAGATCATCACCGTGATCGGCCTTTATCCACTGCGGTCTACTGTGCTGAAACAAGGATGGACGCCGCTGGAATTCATAAAAGTAGACGGGGGATCCAGAATCTGAGAGAGAACAAGACAATGGGAATGTAAATGGATCATTCCTTCAAAATTTATCTTTATTTAAAGGTCCCCTCAGAACTGATATTTCAGTCTATTTTACTTTTCAGGGACTTTAATTGTGAGATCTCTGCACTGGGTTCCTAGCTCTATATACTTGCTGTGCCCATTATGAGGGGTTCCCACTATCCCTGTGCTGGGTTCCTGGGTCTGTACACCTGATGTACCCATTATGAGGGGTTCCCACTATCCCTGTGCTGAGTTCCTGGGTCTGTACACTTGCTGTACCCATTATGAGGGATTCCCACTATCCCCGTGCTGGGTTCCTGGGTTTCTACACCTGCTGTACCCATTATGAAAAATTTTCCTCATCTTTCCTAATATTTTTTTTTTCATAATATGGAAAATGTAAGAGGGGGAGATGGAATACCCCAAAATCGATGGGAGCAGAGAACTATAGAGGGGTGATCTCTTTGAAGACCCAAAAAAAGCCAGCGTGTGATCTGTATATAAAAATCCTACTTCAGGGCTCTGATCATTATTGTGTGATCCTAATTTCAGTTACATTGGTTGAAGAATTACACATTCTCATCTAGCACAGGTACATAGCAGGGCATATTCCATCTGGTCAACTAACATTTAACACAGAAAATAAACTTTATCTCCATATCTCTGACACTCTTAAGGGATGTGAATATTTAATGCCTTTAGATTACAACACTAAAATACTTATTACATTCATCAAAAGTCACTGACTGTATACATTTGTTCCTACTATCCCTCTGCTGAGTTCCAATTTGTGCCCATTATGGGGGTTCCTACCATTCCTGTCCTGAGTTCCCAAGCCAGTACACCTGCTGTGCCCATTATAAGGTGCGCCCACCATCCATGTGCTGAGTGCCCGGTTCTGTACGCCTGCTGTGCCCATTATTAGGGGTGCCCACTATCCATGTGCTGAGTTTCCAGGTCTGTACTCCTGCTGTGCCCATTATAAGAGGTTCCCACCATCCCTATTCTGAGTTCCTGGATCTGTACCCATTATGAGGGATTCCAACATGCAGAATAAGTGGGAAAACCTCAAGGTGGGAGGGAACACTCAAACCACAATGGATAGGGAACAGAGATTGAAGCAATGATAAGAAGATTTCATTGCTGGTACTCAAAGAGATATAGGACACCAAACCATAACACAGCTTAGCAGGCTTTACCTGTAACTGACACTTCACCTTTGGGTAATTAGAAGGTCATTTTAGGTGTAAACAGTGCTTCTTTAACAGTTTGACTGAGGACCATAAAGAAAGGTATCTGGTGCTTCACACCTCTGTGAAGTTTTGCTATCTTTAGTGCTGGCATGACAAACATGACATCGCCCTGCAGATCTATAAAGGAATCTCGATTTTCCAGAGGGTCGTCTGTGTTCCTGAAGTATTTGTCCAGCAATGTGAAATCCAGCCTAGAGAGGGCACCCTGCACACACAGCAAAGACCATATTAATCATTTATATATTTCAAATGTCCCCCAAAAGAGAAGCTATACCAGAAATTTCCCAGAATGCTCTGCTTTCCTTGTGGCTGTTTTAAAGCTAACCTGTCAGGATCTGTCACTTGTCTGAGCTGAGGTCTCCATTGCCCCGATACAGAGCATAGCCCACCATGATGTATCTGTCACATCCAAGCTCAATCTATGACAGCCTCAACTGTGACATATGACTGCTGTCCTGACAGGTTCAAATAGATTGAATCCTTTCTGATATCTAGCATGAGGACCTTGTTGTAAGTTAAGGCTTGGCTAAGATCAAGAACACAGAGGCATGACCTCAAACAAGGAATGGGCTTAAAGAGGAGCTCTAGGTTCCCCCCCCCCCAAAGATTTACATTTAATGTAAGATTACTTACCTGTCCAGGGATCCAGCGATGTTCTCACCCAAGCAAATTTTTCGATCAGCTTCGGTTGCAGGTGCCAGCATGTCTAGTAAGCGTCACAGCCGGTTTCCTGCTTCGCATGTGTGAGCCGTGCTGTGCTGTGCATGAGTGAATTTAAATATGCTTGGGACTAACATAGATTTATAATCAAACAAAAGGTTGAAAAATCTGGGGAGGGGGAGCAAACTGGATTTTCCACTTTTCTGCTGTCACTCTTCTAGGTTTTTGTTTGAACCCACCCCCACCATTATCCCAATAGCAGGCCATTATCAATGATGTTGGGATCTATGAAAGGGACACAAGGCTCCATGTCTGTCTGTCTGCCTGGTGGGAACAAATTTATTGACTCTGAAATGGTGAAGATCTAATATGAGTCTGGTGAGGTCTTACCAGTGCCATGGAACTGCCCAGCTCTGATTGGATAGATTCCTTTGGCAGCCCGTCCATGTACGCCATGCCCAAACTCTGTTCACAAATACAAACATATCCACCATTACCACCACTGCAAGTTCACCCCACAGAGCCTCTTCTGCTCCTCACTGTCCCTCCTCCCGGTAAGCAAAATACACACTTTTGATCCCTCATATTGATAGGCCATCTTACTTATGTTCACATTTTCAAATCTTTACTTGTAAGAGAATACAAATAACGCAAGGGCTGTTTGCCTGGATATGTTAAAAAACCACTTTCAGGCTTTTCATTGATGCTGGATATCCTCTACTAATGTCAGTTTATATTTTAGATGGGTGGCGTTTCGCATTACATCTTATGGGCGGTTTCTTACCTTTGGGATGAGCCAACCAAATTCCTGCACATTCACTCCGATGATAAATGGCACTTTGTTGTTTTCTTCGGCAGCCAATATCTCCTCTGCGGGTTTTGGCAAGAAAACTCCATCGACACAGGCTGGTAATGGTAAGAATGCCTGCAGAGGTGCCACAAAGGTGAGCATGAAAAAGAACCTTTCATATAAAAAACCAAGCTCCACATTACATAGCGCCTGACATCCTCTGAAGTCCGCATGGGGCAGGATGGGAAGAAGCCCCTCTAATTGCTCTGCAGGCCATACATTAGGTATAATAATATAAAAGTGGAGAAGTTTGTAGTAAAAAAAAAAAAAACATACTGAGGTGGAGATGATGGAGGAAATCTCTTGCTCGGACTTCATCCGTAGGCAGTCGACCAAAGAAGATGGCTCACATCCCGACTCATTAGCGACAAACTACAAAGGAAACCAAGAGAATAGGAGACATCATTACTAATCTAGCCTCCATTTTTTATTATATCTACTGCCTCCTTGTCCTGGTGCCCTCTGAAAAATAAAACAAACAGTGCCCAAAGTTATTTGCACAGGATAGGACTTCGGGACAAGGATTAGCATGGCAACATTTTATCAATGTGACTTTTTACGCTGATCTTTAATGAATAATATAATAATCTGGGGAAATACGTAATGGAATGACACAGGGAGAAGTGATGATTTTGTCCCCCTTATTGATAGTAGTGGTGAATTGGGGGAGGGGGGTCAGGAAAAAATGTACTTACATCCCTGTAAAAAATTAGCTGCTCCCTTGAGCTGACCATGAGTCCCGGCATTATGGCTACTCCACTCTGTGCGATGGCGCGATGGAACAAACCCCTGCCCAGCGGGGAGAGAACCTGAAATTACACATACAGATGTCCATTTATGTAGTTCTATGTTTTAGGTGTTTTCATACCATACCTACACTCATTGAGTGTATCTAAACCAGGCCTAGACAGTCTCCAGATCCAGGAGAACTACAAAACTGACTGTGAATGTAAACTAGGCCTGGACAGCCTTCAGCCTACAAAAACAGCCAGTCCTACTTGCCAGAACTTGTAGTTAGGGATGGCCTTGCAGTTTGCCTGGCAGTCGGTTCACGGCGAACTTTGCTTGTTCGCAGCTGGCCGATTTTGCGAACATATGGCGTTGTTCGCGGTGGCCAAATTGGTTTACCTTGGGGATAACTTTGACCCATGACACAGCCATCAGGTGGAACAGGACAGCCAACTGAAACATTTCAGCACATGGACATACCCCCTACCTTATAAATAGACCTGACCTGGCGGCAATTTCACATTCTGCTTTTTGTCAGTGTAGGGCGAGGTTGGCTGTATGCAGCAGGGACAGACTGTCAGTGACACAAATCGCTCTGTTAAGGTCCACAAAAGTCCTTTTAAGGGCTGGTATTTGGTATAGGTGTACTATCTCTTTTGTCAGGGCAGGGAGAGATTTGCTGTGTGCACCAGGGACAGATCGTCAGTGACACAAATCGCTCTGTTAAGGTCCACAAAAGTAATTTTAAGGGCTGGTATTTGGTATAGGTGTACTGTCTCATTTTTGTCAGTGTAGGGAGAGGTCTGCTGTGTGCAACAGGGACAGATTCGTCAGTGACACAAATCACTCTGTTAAGGTCCACAAAAGTCATTTTAAGGACTGGTATTTGTTATAGGTGTGCAGTGCACTATATAGGGGTGTAATCCACTTATAATATACTTTCTAATATAGAAAGCATATTATAGTGGATTTGTATTGTGCACTGTGCAGCATTGTGACTGGTGTGTTGAGCGTTTCTGCAGCAATACTACAAACATTGACAAAAGCACTTTTAAAGCATTATAACTGGTGTGATAGACCAGTGGCCCCCCAATACCACATATTGAAGTGGGGTGTTATTTAACAGTATACTTTTATAAGAGTGTATTTTAGTCCTGCAAAAATTTGGCCTCTTTTGCTGCGTTAACTGTGCTACACACACAGTGACAACAGTTACTGGCCAATTTTTTGTACAACTGGTGTGATAGACCAGTGGCCCCCCAATACCACAGATTGAAGTGGGTGTTATCTGAGTATACTTTTATAAGTGTATTTGTGTCCTGCAAAAATATTGCCTCTTTTGCTGTGTTAACTCTGCTACACACAGTGCCAAACTCACTGGACAATTATTTGTAGAACTGGTGTGATAGACCAGTGGCCCCCCAATACCGCATATTAAAGTGGGGTGTTATCTGAGTATACTTTTATAAGTGTATTTGTGTCCTGCAACAATATTGCCTCTTTTGCTGCGTTAACTCTGCTACACACAGTGCCAAACTCACTGGCCAATTATTTGTAGAACTGGTGCGATAAACCAGTGGCCCTTCAATACCACAGATTGAAGCGGGGTGTTATATACCTTGTTCCACATATACTGCGCTTCTCTAGAGACTTTTGTCACAGGGTAATTTAAAAAATGACAGGCAGAGGAAGAGACAGGCCCTTACGCAGGGGTGGTAGGGGTAGGGCAGGAGCAGTAGGCCGGAGCCAAAGTGTGAAGTTTCAGAAGGTGCGTTTGATTACGTCAAAGGACGCACCAGACTTGGTTGAGTGGCTCACTTAGCCTTCCTCTTCTGCACCCTCCTCATCCTCTCTATGTGCACCCTCTTCACTCTCTGCTGTGTGCACCCCCAAAGACACCACCACCAACACCACCACCATATACCCTCCACTTGAGTCACTGGAATTATTTTCCGATCCATCACAAGACATTTGCGATGCGCAGCCATTGTTGGCATTGGATCAGGAAGAGGAGGTAGCAACAGCCGCCACTCAGCAGTCTGACAACAGTACCCAGATCAGCCCAAGGAGGTTGGTCCCCGCTGTTGCTGCCTACTCCGAGATCTCAAATGTTAGTGGCGGGGAAGGTGGCGTGGATGATGACGTGTCTATGGACGTCACATGGGTGGCCACAAGAGAAGAAGAGGAGGGGAGTTCAGAGGGAGAGACAGACCAGCAGATATGGAGGAGAAGCAGGCGGAATTGCATTGCACAGGAGGGACAAAGCAGACTGCAAATGTATCAGGAGCGAGCCATTAACCATGTACAGTCACATCTGGCGCTCCCAGGACATCGACACATGTGGGCTTTTTTTAATGTGTCCGCTGCTGACAACAGTGTTGCCATCTGCAGCCTTTGCAGTCAACGCATAAGTCACGGTAAGCCCAACACTCACCTAGGGTCGACCGCCTTAAGAAGACATCTGAACTCCCATCACCGAGCCCAGTGGGAGCAACGCCGTCAGAACCCACAAAGCCGCACTCCAGGCTCTCACCGTCCAGCCTCTTCTTCTCCTCTCTCCTCACAATTGTCCTCCACTCCACCTTCCATCATGCCATCCTCATGTTGTTCTGGAAAAAGGCAGGCTTCCATGGCCCAAAGGTTGGAGCGTAAAAAAATGATGACGTCGGATAACCCTCTTGCCCAACGTTTGACTGCTGGCTTGTCAGAACTGATAGCCCACCAACAACTGCCATATCAACTGGTGGACTCGGAGGCCTTTTGGAAATTTGTGGCCTTTGGAACACCACAATGGAAGGTCCCAGGCAGGAAATATTTCTCTCAGAAGGGCATTCAGAGCTGTATGGCCATGTTCAGCGGCAAGTGAATGTATCTCTGGCACACAGTGTAGGTGCAAAGATAAGATACATCTGACCACAGACACATGGTCTAGCAACCAAGGGTAGGGAAGGTATATAGCTTTTACTGCCCACTGGGTGAACCTTCTGACGGCCATCAAGCATGTAAACCGTGGCACCCATGTAGAGTTGGTTTTACCGCCACAGATTGCATGCAGGCCTGCCTCTTCTTCTCCTACTCCTACTCTATCCTCCCTCTCCTCCTCGGCTGACTCCTTTTCCGTTGCTACCGTCTCTTCCGCTGCGCCACCCAAGATCCCCAGAACCTATTCCACTTGCCAGTTGAGACGTTGCCATGCTGTGCTGCGTCTATTGTGCCTGGAAGCCACACTGGTCCTGCACTCCTTTCAGCTTTGCGTTCACAGGCAGATCAGTGGCTGACACCGCACAATTTGACAGTTGGTAAAGTGGTGTGCGACAATGGTGCCAATCTGCTGAGCGCGCTGAAACAGGGCAAAATAACACACGTGCCATGCATGGCACACGTCCTGAACTTGGTGGTGCAGCGATTTGTTGCCAAATACCATGGGGTCCAGGACGTCAGAATGCAGCAATTCTAGGCCTTGCTGTGAGAAATGCTGCATTCTGCTTTTGCGTGCGCTGGCAAAGGAATTTCCAGTCACAGAGAGACAGTTGCAGGTAGCAATCCAACAGTGCCTGCAAGAAGAGGGCAGTTTGAAAATGTGTTGGTCACTTCAGATATGAGATCCTTCTTTCAGCCGACCCATCAACAGCTGTACTCCGGATCCAGCATCAGGGAACGCCTAGACCGACAGGTGTCCGACTACATTGGGTTAACGGTGATGTTCTTAGCTGTCAGTTAAACTCATGTGGGCTAATTTTTGGGGCCTTTTATGGCCGACACTTCTGTATCCTGTGAATGCCTAATGTACCTTCAGCCACAGAATACAACGTTCTTAGCTGTCAGGTAAACCCATGTGGGCTAATTTTTGGGGCCTTTTATGGCCGACACTTACTTCTGTATCCTGTGAATGCCTAATGTACCTTCAGCCACAGAATACAACGTTCTTAGCTGTCAGGTAAACAACAAAAATGGAAGTTCCCCTTGGGGTGGGACTTTTAAGGCACGAAAATGGATACAAAAAATATAATAATGATAAATTTTATCATTTTACATATCATTTTACATATACAAATACAAATTTAAACGGTTAAAAACAATTGGCAAGCTTGGTATAATCCATACAGTCAAATGGACAGAAGGGTACCGCTCTATTGAGGTATGTGCCCAACGCGTTTCAAAGATATAAGTCACAACTCCTTCTTCAGGGGCAACCTTAAAGCAGCGGTCTGTAAATGATCAACCATATGGGTAATTAATATATTTGAAAGATCTTTGCAAATATGTAGTTTATACAGAAAGTCATGTAATACTGTATTGGACATTCAATGCAGATTAAAGTCATCCAGATGAAATGTCCATATATCAAAGATACAAGGGCAAAAAGAACACTTACAGAGTCTGCCGTATAACTGTTTAGGATATATGCCTGCCAATGAAGTTAAAAACAGATGGCTGGGTGGGTCTCATCACTGCATTTGAGTGCTTCTTTTGGGAAAGTTGATGATTTGAAAAATAGAAGTGTTTATAAAAGCATCCTCCAGTTGAGTGCGCCCATCAGCTGTAAGGCTGACTGGGGGCAGCTGAAATCCACAAAGCAAGGGAAATCTGCCAGGTGAGGAGAAAGAGAATAAAATTTGTGGGATTTTGTAGATAGAGTTGTTTTTATAGAACATCAGCTGATTGCCCTGCTGAAAATCAAATCTGCCGCAATATGCTGCACATGCCTTTTCAACTGTGAAAGAGATCATATAAAGGATAGCTAGTCCTTGGTCATAATTGTCTCTAGTGTTAATGGTGTTAGATATCAATGAAAAGAGAAAAAAAAGGAAAAAATAGTTTTGCATAAAAAATCCCAATTGTAAAAAAGATTAGAGCAGTATTCACAATGGGGACACAGTGGTTCTGGCATGTGCAGCAATATTTGAAAGCAGATAAGAAAACAGGCAGTTAAAAGAATAAATTTGGGCTTTGTTACCTTGTTTGTTTGAGGATTTTAGCAGAGGGTTGTGCAGCAAGCGTCCACCTTCAGCGAGTGAATGGTATGTTTCACTCTTAGAAGGGGAGCTGTATAAGAAGGCTGTTGATTAAGTTTAGATGCAGATCAGCTGGTGATACTTACTTTGTGTCCTCCGTTTGGTCAGTTCCCTATTGGATTTCCTGGTGCGCAGTCGCCGCATAGACCTCCCGCCGCTCATGCGCACTTGTGGAGTGCAGCAGAAGTTCACGCGGCCAATGCGCACCACCGGCACGGTCACTTCCGCCGGCGTGGAACGCAAACGGAAGTGAATGGGCGAGTCCGCAGGGTCTCATCGAGAACCAATGGTCTACAGCCCAAAGGCGGACTACCGATTAAGGTGTCCGCCCCCGTGCCGGGCTGTCTCCTGGGCACAATACAACTCAGAAGAAGATGCCATTAACAACAATGTGAACATATTTGTGTGATCATATCGTTAGGGGAATGTTTCCACAAAGAGATTCAACCCAATGCAGGGATGGTAGCACATCAGCCATCTGTAGCCAGTACAGAACAACGAATCCTCCCATGATTTGTATTTTAGGTTTAACAGAGCCTAAAAAAATGACAGAAAGTAAACAATGAAAAATTTTTTTTAAAAACAGATTCCAATGTTTAAGAGATACAGAATAAGAACCATCATTGCATTAAATATCATACAGTGATAAATATTGGTTATTGACAATTCTGTATATAAGCCGGGTATAAGGCCAGTTTGGGGATTTGTGGATTGGGTAAAGAGTAGGAAATAAGGAAAGTACTAATGAAGACAAGGGGAGGAATGAATTATAGGTGAATCATAGGCAATATAGAGATGTCATAGAAAAAAGGAGGGCCTATTGTTCCATGCCACCCGATGTAAAACCTTCTAGAAAGGGTTTGTAAGAAACCATTTCGTTCAGACCTGGTGGATCTGTAGCTCTTAAAAGATAGATCCAACGAAGTTCCATCTGTAAAAGAATTTTATTCCAGTCCCCTCCACGGGGACTGGGATGAATTCTGTCTAAAATTAGGAACTTGATTTTTGGAAACTTTCCTGCATGTACGAGACTGGTATGACGTCCTAAAGGTAAGTCGGGGTTACAGGTTTTCATACTTTTCACATGTCTGTTCGCACGTTGAAAAAATGGTAGCTTGGTTTTACCCACATAAAAACAGCCGCACCCACAGAGGAGTAAATATACCACTCCGTGGGTGCGGCAGTTTGCAAAATGTCTTGGAGAGAAGGTTTGGCCATTGGGAAGTGTTGGGTTTTTTGTAGTTAGCATGTAGCGACAGTACTTGCAGTTACCACAGATATAGGTCCCTTTAAGTTTGCAAGGATCTTGATTTTTATGCATTTTGAATTCACTTTGGACCAGTCTTTCTTTCAGGGCTGGCACCTTTCTAAAAGTGAATTGGGGATGGTCTGTGACGTGTTTACTCACTGTGGGGTCCAAGGTTAATACATGCCAATATTTTGAAACAATTTGTCTTATACTATGATGTTGCTCAGAGTATCTCATGATGATTCTCAGGGTATCGTCAGGTTCCCTGGAGGTCCGAGGGGCCAGCAAAGCATTCCTATCGGATGCCGCTGCTTTTTTGTAAGCCTTCTTTAGGGTGGTTTTTGTATAACCCCTAAGAAGGAGTCTATCTCTTAGATTATTAGCAGCAAGCTGGAAACTTTGAAAGTCCTTACAATTGCGCCTAATTCTTAGATATTGTCCGAATGGGATCGAACGAATGAGAGTTTCAGGGTGAAAGCTTGAGGCATGTAGGATGGTGTTCCCCGCAGTGGGCTTGCGATATAGACCACTGCGGAGAGCACCATCACCATCCTTATGGACCTCCACATCAAGGAACGTGACGGACTCTGGATCAGAGTGCATGGTGAACGTCAAGTTAAATTCATTTTTGTTCATTCTGAGCAAACAATCGTGCAACAGTTCTGTTGGGCCTTGCCATAACATGAAAATATCGTCTATGTACCGGACCCACATTACAATGTGGTCCGTGTACATAGACGTTGAATCATCATGCAAGAAGAATTTCTCCCACTCCCCCAGGTACAAATTGGCGTAGGATGGGGCACAACATGTGCCCATCGCTACGCCTTGCACCTGGAGGTAGTGGGAGCCATTAAATGAGAACACATTGTGACAAAGTATATAGTGTAAAAGAGACACTATAAACTCACCATAGCTGTCAGGTAAACGCATGTGGGCTAAATTTTGGGGCCTGGAATGGCCGACACTTACTTCTTTATCCTGTGAATGCCTAATTTTTCACACTGGAGTTGAAAATCAATAGGTCTGTAAACGTTCCGCCAAATTGTGGAATGGATGCGGACCCATTTTACAGATGTGTGAATGGACCCTATATGTATTTGACATGTATTTACAGGCTGCTGTCAGTTCTGGCTGATTTAGGAAGAAAAAAAAAAAAACATTGTTTTGCTGTAAAAAAAAAAAATAATAATTTTTAGGGCAACTTTTCCAATTGCAAAACTTCTGTTATGACATTGTCCATGTGGTGGGACTATTTGTGCACAGCTAGTAAGTCTTTTGTGGCTGCAAATATGACCTAAAGGTTTTTAAAGTTCGCCTCCAATTAAAGTCAATGGAGCCTGCCGCGAACTTGCGATTCGTGGACATTTGAGAAAGTTTGCGGCTAACGTTCGCGAACCGCCCCGGCCGATGTTCGTCCATCACTACTTGTAGTCTCTAAAAATGGGATGAGTAGTGAACTAGTGATGGTAAAATGATGATACTGATAGCAAGGTGTGTTGAACCCCAAAGTGTGTGGGGAGAATGGGGGTGTCATACTGAACACCACCATCATGGTCTCCAAAATTCACAAGTTGGTAACAAAAATGGTCAGATATAAATCTCATTTCTGTGCTAGGCATCTATGATAGGTTACACCATTGACTGAACACAGTCCAGCTTATGAAACATTTGACACAAAGCAGAGGAAGTTAGGTGGAATGCAGAGGTGTCATAAAACTTCAATAGCAGGGTCTACAAAAGACTTCTAATGAGGCCTGTTATAAAGTGCTGGTCGTAACAAGTCAGGCAGAGCAGCTTAAAGTAATACAAATCCCGTGTCTGTAATAATTTAATTACCAGACCCAGACTTTATATTTTCAACTATAATTCCTGCTGTGATAAATTTACCTTCATAAAAAGTTAATCACAATAATGTAGGATAAGATATTATTTAGAGAGTCAACAAACATACCTACAAGGGCCTGCAGGCTAATAATACACATTAGACCTCCTAAAAGGAATAGGCATGGGATTTAGATCATGTTTGATGTCTAACAAATTGCAATTTCATTCTGTTAAACAATAAGCTTGTTTTTGGATTATGAAATATTGTCAGATAGAAATATAGACATATTCATGATAGTTGGAATTAAAGCTGTATTTTGTTTTTTTTTTTTAAATCCCTACACATTTTATTCATATCAATTACAGTGCCTTGAAAAATTATTCATACCCCTTGAAATTTTGCAAATTTTTTCAGGTTATTATAACCAAAAACGTAAATGTACTTTATTTGGATTTTATGTGATAGACCAACTCAAGTGGCACATTATCGTGAAGTGGAAGAAAATGATAAATGGTTTTCAATTTTTTTTACAAATAAATATATAAAAAATGTGCAATGCATTTGTAGTCACCCCCCCCCCCCTTTACTCTGATACCCATAACTAAAATCTAGTGGAACCAGTAACGTAATTAGTAAATAAATAGTCCACCTGTGTGTAATTTAATTTCAGTATAAATACAGCTGTTCTTCGAAGCCCTCAGAGGTTTGTTATAGAACCTTAGTGAACAAACAGCATTATGAAGGCCAATGAACACACCAGAGAGGTAAGGGATAAAGTTCTGGAGAAATTTAAAGCAGGGTTAGATTATAAAAAATCCTCCCAAGCTTTGAACATCTTAAGAGCACTGTTCAATCCATCATCTGAATATGGAACATGGAAAACGTATGGCACAACTGCAAACCTACCAAGACATGGCCGTCCACCTAAATTGACAGGCCAGGCAAGGAGAGCATTATTCAGAGAAGCAGCCAAGAGGCCCATGGTACCAGAGATCTACAGCTCAGGTGGGAGAAGCTCCAGTGGCAATCACTCTGCCTGCCAGTGCCCCTGATGACATCAGACATAATGACGAAACACGCAGGATGGGGCATCCAGTAGACGTCACTTCTGCTTGGTGGAATGCATGTGGAACACATATTGGCATTTTTAGATAATACTGTTTGCCTTATAACTTCTATGTACATGTAAGTGCATTTTTACCTTTTTGGTCACCAAATAAATAATACTATACTAAGAGGAGCTTCCTTATCTTTTTTTTGCATGTACTAATGGATTGCCATGGAGGTTCTTAAAAGGCACATAGGCACTTTAAAGGCATAGAGTCAATACCTGTAACATGACCCAGGAAAGTACTTGGAACAGATTGGAAGACCAAATACCATCCAGAGAGAAGAGGCTAACCATTGTGTTAAGCGCTTTTTGACTTCTTGCAACCAAGAGGTCAACAATTTCTGGTAAGTGCGGTGTGTGCATTATGGGTGCGAAGAAAGATCACTTACTGCCTTTGCTTTTACTTCACAAGACCACATGTTTGGACTATTTATATTTTTATGCACTTTATGTTGCACGTGGATTTAATTACACTTTAAAGTTAAGCATCCCCTATATTTGGGATATTTGGTATATATAGTCCTTCTGCAAAAATTTTATAAATTCACCCACGTTAATAAAATAAAAAAATGTGTACATTTATAAACTGCATTGAAGCCTACAGAGGATTGCACCAGCATTGTGAGTGCAATCCCAGGCTCCTGCAGACTGTTCCCCCAGCCCTGTGTCTGTACAGAAGAACAGACATTCGGTTGTGAGCCTAGAGCAGGGGTGGGGAACCTTTTTTCTACCAAGGGCCATTTGGATTTTTGTAACATCATTCGGGGGCCGTACAAAATGTATGCATAAATGTAATAGGCATTGATTTGCAGCAAAAAACGCTGTAAAAAATTGCGTGACTTTGAGGTCACAAAAGTGTGAAAGGGGCCTTCAGTAATCAAGGTATAGTGTGCCCCCTTTCAATGCTGACTGACCACAGCGTGCCCCCCTTTCAATGCAGACTGACCACAGCGTGCCCCCCTTTCAATGCAGACTGACCACAGCGTGCCCCCCTTTCAATGCAGAGTGACCACAGCGTGCCCCCCTTTCAATGCAGAGTGACCACAGCGTGCCCCCTTTCAATGCAGAGTAACCACATCGTGCCCCCTTTCAATGCAGAGTAACCACAGTGTGCCCCCCTTTCAATGCAGAGTGACCACAGCGTGCCCCCCTTTCAATGCAGAGTGACCACAGCGT
This sequence comes from Pelophylax lessonae, assembly GCF_965119305.1. Classification (NCBI taxonomy): domain Eukaryota; kingdom Metazoa; phylum Chordata; class Amphibia; order Anura; family Ranidae; genus Pelophylax; species Pelophylax lessonae. The sequence goes on along the minus strand of NC_138777.1, from coordinate 205,655,810 downwards.
GCCTTCTTTCAATGGAGAGTGACCAGTGTGCCCCCTTTCAATGCAGAGTGACCACAGTGTGCCCCCTTTCAATGCATAGTGACCACAGCGTGCCCCCCTTTCAATGCAGAGTAACCACATCGTGCCCCCTTTCAATGCAGAGTAACCACAGCGTGCCCCCTTTCAATGCAGAGTGACCACAGCGTGCCCCCCTTTCAATGCAGAGTGACCACAGCGTGCCCCCTTTCAATGCAGAGTGACCAGTGTGCCCCCGTTCAATGCATAGTGACCACAGCGTGCCCCCTTTCAATGCGGAGTGCCCACAGCGTGCCCTCTTTCAATGCGGAGTGCCCACAGCGTGCCCCCTTTCAATTCGGAGTGCCCACAGCGTGCCCCCTTTCAATGCAGAGTGCCCAGAGCGTGCCCCCTTTTAATGCGCAGTGCCCAGAGCGTGCCCCCTTTTAATGCGCAGTGCCCAGAGCGTGCCCCCTTTTAATGTGGAGTGCCCAGAGCGTGCCCCCTTTTAATGTGGAGTGCCCAGAGCGTGCCCCCTTTTAATATGGAGTGCCCAGAGCGTGCCCCCCTTTTAATGTGGAGTGCCCAGAGCGTGCCCCCTTTCAATGCGGAGTGATTGGCCACAATGCAGAGTGAACAGCGTGCCAAGCCCCAGAACACTTACCTGTTGTAGCGGCGGCCGGCTTCCTCTCTTCAGTCCCTGCGTCTCTTCGAGTCCTCCCGCGTCCCGCCTCCCGCCTCCTCCTCGGCCAATGAAATTGGCCGAGGAGGAGGCGGATCCGTGAGACAGTAGCGAATTTTCATTCGCTATTGTCACACAAATGGGCAGGCTCGAAGCGCACTGCTCTGCGCCTCGGGTCCAGCCTTTTCGGAGATTCACAGTGTCAGAACGGAGCCATCGGCTCCTTCTGACACAGCGGCACGGATCTCAACGATTGTGCGGGCCGGACAGAAGGATTGTGCGGGCCGCATACGGCCCGCGGGCCGGAGGTTCCCCACCCCTGGCCTAGAGGAATTAAACAATGGACTACAAGCAGTGTTGCCAACCATCAGTATTTTTACCGGCAGCCAGTAAAAAACAGGCGCTTTTTTCCTTCCAGTAAATGCTAGTGACAGGGAAAGGTTGCCAGTAAGAAATATGACGCTTGGCCTCAGCATGCACAGTTCCGGTCCTCAGCTGGCCGAGACCACCTGAGTGCCTGCTACAGTGTGTTCGGGTGGCACCAGCAAGGGGGCAGGTTGGGCAGAAGCGGTGCCTAAAGTGGGGTACACACTAGTAGAAAATCTTCGGCTAGTGTGTACACAACTTTCAGCAGCCAATGCCGACATTTTCAATGAAAAAAAAAACCGGAGGGACAAACACCAAAATTTTTATCGTCCATCTCCAGCATGACCAATTTTCATTAATGTGAATGCAGTACGTCCGTGAAAAATTGGATACGAAAGGCCGCGCATGATCTGAACTTGCTGTTGAAGTTGAAGTCTAGGAGCAAACGTCCCAAAAAAATTAAAAATAATAAAATCGGACAAAAAATTTTGTGAACATTATGCACTGTCAACTAAAAACGGTTATGACCGCTGAGCATGAGAGAGAAAAATCGTAGGATATTTAGTCCGATTTTCGTCAAGTGTGTACGAGCCTTAAGCGTGTTATGTAATGTCATGGTGCAAGGGAGCCTAGCAGAGCAGGAGGAGCCTTGTGTGAGGGTCTGCGGGACGGGAACAAGGATAGCCGGGACCGGGACGGTCAGTGCTGTTTGGACTGGAGTAGACTACAGGAACCACCTGGCGTGGAGAGAGACTGTCACTCAGGAGGGGACGTGTGGTGTCGGTGACCTGTGCTTCTTGCGGTCACTGTGAAAGCCAATTTCATGTGTGTGTGCCCATTCTAATTTCTTGTCCTCCTGAGTCCTGTCCCTGAGCTACTTACTTACTATACTGAAAATAAAATAAGAAATATGTTTTTGTCTTAATAATACCTACCTTAAATCACATTGCTAATTGCATATTGTATTTGTCTGTAGCCTAAATATTGGAATTTGCAATTAAACTGTAATTTTGTAACTTTTGGAAATGTCAGTAAAAACTTGGCTGTGTCAGTAAATTTTGAGTGTCATGTCAGTATATTTCAATCTGGTAGGTTGGCAACACTGACTACAAGTGAGGTGATGTCACTGCACTTGTAATCCATTAGGATCTATGCCTCTCTGTGCCACAATGGCAGATGGGATTTACAGTCTTTCCATTCACAAATCCCTGAGAAAAAAATCTGTGAATGGATGATGGAGCCACCCACGGCCATGCTAGAATCAAAACAAGTGTGTGCAGGGTGAAGAACACTGTCAGTCAGGTAAGTTGGGGTTTGGGGGGGGGGGGGAGCTGAGTAATATGAACAGGTTTCATGTTTCACCCTAAATATGAATGTAACAGGAAACATGCGTTTAATAGCAATCTCGTCCCAAGGAGAGATAGCTTGGACCTGCAGCAATTCAATAATTCCATATTGTAACATATGTTCATCAAATTTAATGTTAAAAGGTGATATTCTAGGTTATAGTATTCAATTACAAAACAGCATCTTTTCAAATAGTAACAATTTGCAAAACCTAACCTTTAGTCCTGGTTCACATTTGTGCGATGCGGGAAGGCTGCGAATATGCAGCGTGATCCCGCATCTTATCCACACCCCTGGCAGTTCACACTGCCATATGCGATACGCTGGGGGTGTCAATTCAAAGTTAACAACACCCCCAGATCAGATCGCATATCGCAGTGCGATCTGACAGTTCGCACAGGAATCGGATCGCACTAGTGTGAACCACCATGCGATCAGATTCTGCTGCGGACCAAAAAAAGGGTCCTGTGCGAGTTCACTGCGATTGCGGTTCAAATTCAAACTGTATGGCTGAACTCGCACCGCACAGACATTGCTTGTGATTTTAGGAGCAGTGCGCTCTGAATCACATGCAATGTCTGTGATCGCAATAGTGTGAACCGACACTTAGCGTAGTTTCAAACTATTCTGGATCTCACTCAAATTAAGGCCCCTTTTCACACGGGCGGTTGTTCTGCCGTTGGTAAAAGCATGTTTTGTTATTTTGAAATTCCAACACTCCTAGCAAAAAGATTACTAAATTTGTACATTGCGATTACTTGCGTTTACATGCGGCTGCGTTTAGCTGCGTTAGTAAATTCTTGCCTTTTGTATAGCAACTGTTTACTTATTTTTTCTTTGTACTGAGGTTAACTGCGTTTATCTACAGATGGCTGCGGTACATCGCTCCTGGACGCTGTCAACTTTATTTTTCCTAAATGCACAAAACCGTATGTTATCAAAAGGTTGCTAAGCGCAGTGTGTGAACGGGGCCATAGGGATGCATTGTCTGCATTTAGCTGTGGTAAATAAGTTCTTCTTTCCGCAGCTAAAAGCTGAGTTCTAACCGTTCGTGTTAAAGGGGCCTAAGGGTTTTTTTATTTGTTTTTTTTTTTTACTATTTGAAAAGTTTAAAGGCCTGCTTCCCACCTATGCAGGTTGTAGTTTGCGTATACCAGGTGCATTTTGCATTTTTCAATACATGTTTTTTGATCCATTGAAGTCTTTGGGACCAAAAACACTACTTGCTGGTCCTTGGCCCTTTCCATAAAATGCAGAGATGTGAACATGACCCATAGGAAACCATGTAAATGCACAAAACCGTATGTTATCAAAACATTGCTAAGCGCAGTGTGTGAATGGGGCCATAGGGATGCATTGTCTGCATTTAGCTGTGGTAAATAAGTTCTTCTTTCCGCAGCTAAAAGCTGAGTTCTAACCGTTCGTGTGAAAGGGGCCTAAGGGTTTTTTTTAAAAAAAAATTTTACTATTTGAATAGTCTAAGGCCTGGTTCCCACCTATGCAGGTTGTAGTTTGCGTAAATGGACTGTAGTGTATTTCTGCAAAACTGAAAAGGCACAAAAAAAAATAAAAAATGCCTGAAATGCCTGAAATATGTATTTTTATAATTATAAACCTGTATATGAAACGTAGGTAATACATATTTCCTACGAGCAGGTGGCAAACTTCATCAGAAGCCTTGAATATATACCAGCTGCGGCTGATCACATGCCACCCTATAATGAGCAGTATTAGCATCCAGATACAATGTTTAGGTGGAAGTCGGGAAAGGTCAGTTTTAAGGGTCAAGGCTGAGCTTATATTGAATGTTTGCTAAATTACAGGAGCTGCCAGATAGACTTACCAGTGCAGAGACGCTGACTCCACCTGCTGACTCTCCAAATATAGTGACAGATCTGGGGTCACCTCCAAAATCTTTAATGTTCTCCTGAACCCACTGCAGAGCCGCCACTTGGTCCAAAAGTCCATAGTTTCCAGAGGCTGCCTGCCCATCTCCGGTGCTGGGATACAGATTGGGATTTGTACAGAAAATTAATTAAAAAAATTAAATTTAAAAAAAAAAAACAACATGGATTCAATACTTGCAAGATCTAAGACAGTTGTGACTACAAGGAGAGGTTAGAAGAAATAGCATATCATTGATTTTTAATATGTGAAATTTGGCTTTCCCACCTCAGTGCCATCTTAACGCATTATAGGCCCCCGGGAAATGCAGGGCACTGAGGCCCTGCCTACACAATCACCCACGAGAATAAAAATGTAAATTATCGATAAGGCGATATTTATTGGTACCTCCAACAAAATAAGTGTTTAAACATTAAATAGTAATAGTAAATAATTCTAAAAAGGCTAAAAAAATAAATAAATAATGAAATAAATTAAAAAAAACATATAAAAAAAGGCAAAAAAAAACAATTAATAAATAATTTTTAAAAAAGCGAAAAAAAATAAAATACACTGATATCCTTATTAAATTGGGCATCAATTGTATACAAAATGAAAGTGACATGCAGATGTTTTAGCTTTCTGAACATACAAAGACAATAATAATTTCTGAATCTAAAATAAAAGTTAGTACTTACCCTGGCTCCAACTTTAGGCTTCTACATCAGTGCCCCCACCCTTGCGGCTTGCGCTGTGGCTGTCCTGGTGTATGCATGTCTCCCGGGCGGACTTTGGAAGCAGAAATTCACTCCTGCTGCTGTGGGCACCTCTCCATGGCCCGAATACCCTGACAACAGTGCCAGGCTAATGACGGCTTCCAAGTTCGGGGCTGACTCCGGTAAATACACACAAGGACGGGAGTCAGACTCGACTGTCCTGTGTGTGCCTGTTTCTATGGAGGCAGACAGGCATTCCTTCAGTTGTGGGCTCCCCCTCCACAGCTCAAGTGGCCTGACAGCAGCGCAGGGCCGACAGGTGCCGCAGAAATCTCAACCTGTAAAAACTCATTACAGGGAGGTGGCACTCTGCAACCCCACCCCCTCACCAATTTAACACCAACTAGAGGATGATCAAATGAAATGCAATCAGTATACAGAAGTTCACTTTTTCTGAAGGATATTAAAGAAATACTCTAAACACTTCAGTGATTTGAAGTGGTCATGGTGGATGTTGGAAGGCAACATGTTCTTCTTACTCTAATTAGATTTTTCTGGATGGTTGAAACCTGATTACAACAACAAGAGAGGGGCGCACCAACCTTGTGCATTACCACTAAAAAGGTTTATTAAAATCCAAAATAATACACATTACACTCACAAACAATTGAAGATAGCACACATGTAAACATGATCGGACAAAAGATCTCCAAGGTAGCCAAGGCACTCCACGGTGCTGGATAGCGTGCTAGTGTCGGCACAAACCTGCTATGGCTGATGCGTTTCGAGGGCGAACCCTCTTCCTCAGAGCCAAAGAGTGCTACTATATAAATCACGGAAGATAAAATGTCAAAAACATAAATTGGTTCCAGTAGCGCAGGGATGGTGGCAACCTCAACCTCTCACAATCAATAGGATATATATGAGAGTGAGAGGTGAGAGGTTGCCACCATCCCTGCGCTACTGGAACCAATTTATGTTTTTGACATTTTGTCTTCCGTGATTTATATATTTTTTGAATAAGTAGCAGCACCTAGGATCAGCATCCTTCCTAAAGCGCTTGGGCTGCTTACTATTCCTTTGTGTAGGTTTGTGAGCATCTTTTTACTTTATTTTAAAGAATGCTACTAGTTTACATGTGTGCTATCTACAATTGTTTGTGAGAGTAATGTGTATTATTTTGGATTTTGATAATCCTTTTTAGTGGTAATGCATAAGATCGGTGCGCCCCTCTCTTGTTGTTGATTTTTAGTGTTTTTGGATACCCTTGGTCCTAAGGGAGCAGCAAGACCAAAAGTGATGGCAAGAAAGACCATTGAACATTAAATTTTCCCTCATCACACACTACTTATGCGCAGGAGAGTTTTGTAGCTTTGAAATCTGATTACACCTGGCCTGGAATGCCAACAGAGCAAGTTTACCCAGCAGGGTGTTCATGACAAGGAGTCATAAATGGGAATTCATATCCTCACAGGATGTTCTTGCATAGGCCCCCAGTTGTGAGGTATGGGGGTAGAGGAGCCTCAGATAAGACCTCCTGGGGAGGTTATACCAACACCAAAGACCAGCTGTTACTGAAAGATGACCCGGGTCAAAAACAGTGATTCTTGGACAGATGGCGCCCCTAGTGGGGACTATAACATGCTTACTGGAAAGAGGAGATACTTCCTGTTGATTAGGAAGGACGGCCTCTTATGGATTGTCATTTGACAAGCAGACAGCGGTTGTTTATGTGGGTGGTGTCTGAGTGGACTTTAATAGCAGTCGCCAGCAAGAAATATTTCTCTCTTTGCTTTTCTTTCGCATTGAGCCCAGCTAAAAGATACCAAATACCGAGGACGACCATATGTAAAGTATTCTCTGTCCTTGTTTTGTTTTATATGTTCCGTAGTAACCTTTTAGTGTTTTATGTTAGCATTTCTACTTTCTTTATAATAAATTAAATCCTTAATTATTTAAGCAGTGTGTTTATTTTTATAGCTAGCATTGGTATTATACCCTTACTATTAACCTTAACAGAGCTTTGATCGACCATCAAAGGAATAGACAAGATAATACATGTTTATAATAAATAGGGGAGGTACAAACCACCCCATATTTATTATAATGGTAGGAGTCAGAAACACTGCACATGTTGGAATATTTACAATTATGTGCTGGGGGCTAGTTGCACCCCTAGCAGATGTGACTTGTGTTAATGGGTACTGCTGACTGGTACTGCTGATGAGTACTGCTGGTGGTTACTGCTGGCGGGTACTGCTGGTGGAGAGTGTGAGGAGCGGCGCTGGAGGAAGCATGCAGAGCCGATGCTTCCTGTATCTCTCAGGTCTCCTCACAGGCGGAGTGCATTTGATATCACTCCGCCTGTGACAGGACGGAGGCGGAACTATACAGGAAACATCGGCTCCATTCTAACAGCTGACAAAGACAGCTGTTAGAATATCGCGCGGTACTTGCAGGTGTCAGGGAGCCGCAGCCCACATAGTTTGAGCTCTGTCTGCTTACCAGAGGAGCTGCAGGTAACTCTATATTTTTCTCTGCCTACCAGGGACAGGATCTGTTAGTGAGGTCTGCTTATTGTGCTCAGAGTGCAACTCATTCTGTCTAGAGAATGTTTCACACTTATCAAATAGGGAAGCATGTTGGACAGTGGGAGGAAACCTAACGAATGGGTGCATGGGCTTTTGATACAGTCCTGATGATTGGCAGAGGGAAAGTTGCCTTGGTACATGCTGGGGTACTGTATAAAAGCCAGGAGCACATGTGCTCAAGGTCTTTCGTTGGGGAGCGAAGTCCCATAGGCAGGGGGCGGCTGCCTCCTCCTCTGTAGAGACGTCTTGCGGCCTTAGGGGGTCATCCTGAGGGCTGGAAGAGTAACGGAGAGGAGCTGAACCCAGGGGTCCAGGGAAGCTGACTGAGAGGGGAAACACTGGAGGTCCTGTTTCTGCAGTATCGTGAGTACAGGAGCTCGTATCCAGGGACCTAACCTGAGGGGGGCCACCTCTGCTCCTAGGATAGTCAGTGGACGGGTGTTAGCAGAGAGGGGATGCTAGTGAGAGTGTCCCGAAGATAAGATATCAACGACTAAGTCGTCTTGTCAGAGAGTAAAGAGGGCAAGAGGCTAAACCCCATCTACACTTGTGGCAGTGTGGATTCACAGCCTGGCTATTCCTGATCACTAGAGAAGTTTTGAAGATAGAAGTCCTCATCTATGTGAATAGTTCCGTTGGAGTATCCCACTATTCCCTTCTCCTATCCCGATTACAAAATAAACAACAAAAAAAAACAACACCCCTGGACTGTTTATTTTTCTGAAGAGCCAACAGGATCAAGGAGGGATCCAGGAACTTTATCTACTTATAACTGTGTGTTGGTAACCAGGGGAGCCTGTAGAGTTAATATACATCAGTTCCTGCGGGGGCAGTACTACATAAAGAAATCCAATGTTACATGGAATCTGCAACTCCTACATACTGTAAGTTATCTGAATTTTACAAGTAGTTGTTTTAGTAAAGAATTGTCTCTTCATGGAACGAGAAAGCAGACATACTGAGACCTACCTGAGAAATCCCAGAATTCCCAGTCTGTACTGGATCGCCACGTACACCACGTTTTCATGGGCGCTCAGTGCAGAGCCATCATACAGAGAGCCGGACTCCAATACCAGCCCCCCGCCGTGTATGTACACCATAACCTGGGGGAAGGAGAAAGCTGATTACTGGTGGCCTTTGTCTGAGATGATATCATTTAGAGTCTTGTTGTTCGTTGTTTGCAGTTAACCTGGTGACAGTATGAAAGGATGAGAGCGCAGGGTAGTTGAGCGCAAACAGGGAATACCAGGGCACTTACCGGTAGACTGGCGTTGCCACCTCGGTCAGATGGAGTGAAGATGTTTAGGTACAGACAGTCTTCAGACACCAGAGAATGAGTGACCTCCACTTCTATTAATTCCATCATTTTTTTGGTCATTTCTATCGGCTGAAGACACCTGGAAAAAAGATAGTGACTAATGTATAACTAAAAAGGGGTGCAGAGTGTGTGACTATCTCTGGGCCCATCAGGTTAGGGGGCCCTTACACATCGCTGCTACCCATGGAGGAGTGAGAGAGCCACATTGGAGGAATAAAAGGGCCACTTTTGGGGATCGTAAGGACCATATTGGTGGAGTGAAAGGGTCAAACTGAAGAAGTGGGAGGACCACATTGCAGCAGTGGAGGGACCACTTTGGAAAATTGAAAAGGGCTAATTTAAGGGATTTGAAGGACCAGACTGGAGGAATGAAAGGGTCACACTGAAGAAATGGGAGGACTACATTGCAGGAGTGGAAAGACCTTATTGGGGAGGTGGAAGGGCCATTTAAGGGAATTGGGAGGACCACACTGGAGTATTGAGAAGGCAACACTGGAGTAGTGAGAAGGCCACACTGGAAGAGTGAGAGTAACACTGGAAGAGAGAGCGCTACAATGGAAGAGTAAGAGCGCTACACTGGTGGAGTGGGAGGACCACATTGCAGGAGTAGAAAACCCTGTGAGAGAGAAGTGAGAAAGCCACTTTAATGAATTAAGAGGACAAAACTGGAGGAGTGAGATGGCTACTTTGAAAGATTGGGAAGACCAAACTAGAGGACCACACTGGAGGAGTAGGAAGGACACATGTAGCTAAAGAAACAAAAGATGTGCTTCTTCTTTAAAGTTTTGACTATGTTAACTCTCCATCTGGAAGATTCTATTGAGCCAGTAAGATGTCAGCTCACATCCCAGTGCTTACATGGGTGGATATTCTGCAGCATCTCTCACGGACTTCCAGGGTTCGGGCAGTTCTGGTGCTTCAAAACGCAGCAGCCCCACCGGCGGTTTGGCGAAGGGGATTCCATAGAAAGCGTGTATGTTTCTGTCCACCTCTTTTACAGTTAGCGTTGTCCCTCTGATTTTTCCGTACGTTGTTTCCACCAGGGGTCTACCACCATCTGCTTGGTAATAAAAAGAAGAAGGACATGAGTTTTCAGGGAATTATTTGATGTGATGTAATGTAGATAATCCCATCAATGTGTTCTTATTGTCCAAAAACCTCTTATTGCGTGTAGTGTGGAAACAATGTTTCTTTAATTTGTACGTACTTTCACATACCTGGGGGGAGTCTGAGGTGACAAAGGCGATACCTTCAGTCTAGGTACCTCTGAGTAGTATGACACACATGCAGCAGAGTGGTACAAACATTTGTGATGTGTCACACTGGCCAAAGTCGGTAACAGACAAGAGGGTACCAAATCAGCCATAGATGAAGGGTCAAACCAGAGTTTGCCAAAGTGAACAATGTGGTGCAAAGCAGGAGCATAGTAAATGAACTAGGTTGGGGTCAGAAACAACAGAGCGGAAATCCAAACCAAGCCTGGATTGGAAGATCCAGAGGAGGAAGGCCATAAAGCAAGCCATGGGGGTTACAGGATCTTGTCCATAGGCGGTCGCACAGGGTGTGCACAGGCACATCCTAATAACCCTGTGCAGCACAGATTCCCTCTACTGCCCTGGCTCCCTTCTCTTTCCCTGCAGTGCTGTCAGCTTCCCTCCTCTCTTCTCCTGCCGGCTGTTGCTGCAGGGATATTTTAGGATGAGTGGGTGAAGGGTCCGGTAAATTTGTAACTTACTTGCCCCTTCCCTTTCTGAATGAACATTGTGAGTGATCGGTAGTGTGTGTTTGAGCTTTGGGGTGCACACCCTAATGCAAAAGGCTTTGCACACCTAGGATTGGGTCACAGAGCTCAAGTCAGAAAGCTGAGCTTAAATGTTGTGTTTGGCACCAACACCAGCTCCGGGCATACAACTGTTATTGTACTCTCAAAATCGCTGCGAAGACTGCTCACTGCAATAATGTCACTGGTCCCCAAAAAAGTGTCAATTAGGTGTCTGATTTGTCCACCGGATTATCACAGTCTAGCTAAAAATCACTGATCGCCTCCAATACTAGTAAAAAAAAAAAATAAAACATTTTTAAAAATGATTTCCATAAAAATATCATATGAAAATATCACTTCATTCTCAACTAGGCAAAAATTGAAGAAGCAGGAGCAGGTTCATTTATAATAAAAAGCCCCATTCCCCGAAAACAAAGTGCAAAAATGTTAGGGACTGGGGAGGGGAGGAAAAGAGTGAGGCAACTTTCCATTTTGGGTGAAGGTCTGCTTGGGTGATGGGGTGTTTAAAATACAAACAAAAAACAGGACTATTCCTCCTGTGAAACTCTAAGCAAGGCCCGAAGCGAAAAAAAAAAAAAAAAAAAAAAATAGCGCAGGGCAGACATGACCATGTGAAGAGGGGAGACAGGGCAGGTGTGAGTTAAATTAAATTGTTTTGAGTTGGGGGGTATTCAGGGATTGGTGTATCAGGTTTGGGAGGGGTTGAGGTACAGTTAGGAGGGGTGGCCCCTCAGATTGGAGGTCAGTGGAAGTTCAACGGACGAAGGAAGAAGAAGCTTGGTCACCCACCTTTTTTCACTGCAGAGCATCTCACCTCAGCTTCCCTGGTCTGTGATGGCGGATTTGGACGTTTTGCTGGAGCAAATCAAGGCCGCTGCCGCGGTGAAGGGGACTGAGTGGCTCCGGTCCCAGGTCTCCACGTTGATGGGGGTTCAGGACTCTGCACAGGATTCGGAGGGGCTTGCGGTCCCGCGGGCTCGGCGGTCACGGCCGCCGGAGCGTTTTTCACCGGACCCTTCCCCTCGAGCTCAGCGTCATCCTAGGAGCCCCGACAGGGACCCTTCAGGGCCGCCGGCTAAGCGTCCTCCTGCTGCGGCCGTGCGCGCCTCTGGGAGGAATCCTCTGCATGGACGGAGCTCTGGGGGTAGTGGGGGGAGGCGGCCTTCGGTCTCTCCCCGTCCCTCTCGCCGGGGTGCTACTGGACTGGCGGGCTCCCCTACTGGCGATGCTCCGGTCGGAGGGGTGCCTCGGCGTGGGAGCGGCTTCATGGCGGCCGGTGGCAGCAGTGATCGGCGGGACTCGGAGTCGGCCTCGGCTGGGCGCAGAGAGATGACGCGGCGGGGCAAGTCACGTGGCCGGGTCATCGGAAGTTCGGCTGGTTCACAGAGGTCTCCGTCGGGCGGAGCTGGAGTACGGGGGCGTGGACGCCTGTCGCTCGGCTCTGCAGATGGCGGGAGTGCGACACCTGGTGGACGGATGTCGGCGGTGCCCGGGGACGATCGTTCGGAAGGCGAGGTGTCCGGATCGGATGTGGAAGAGGATGTCGGTGGTCGGTCGGCGACGAGGGAGGCTGGATCGGCGGCTGGGGGCGCCCCCCCTGGGCAGACAGGTGAGGTCACAATTCCTTCTCTGGCTTTGTCTGATTTGCGGGGCTTGTTTGATGTGGGGGGTGGGAGTGCTGGAGGGGCTCGGGGGGTGGGGGTGTCCCGGCCAGTGGGGGCGGGGACCCCGGAAGGGGGTGATGATGGGGGTTTGAGGGGCTTCCTCCTGGGTCTACGGGACCTCTTGGGGCGTTTGCCCCCGGGGGACGGGGGCCGCTTGTCTCCAGCGGCGGCTTGGGTGCCTCCGGCGGGGGGCTCGGGCACGGAGCCGGGGGGGGGCCCCGGGGCTGGCGGGGCCGTCTTCCACGGGGCTAGTTGCGGGGGGGGCTGGGGCCCCTCCCCAGGTTGTTGGTGCGCCGGCAGTGGTGGCAGTGACGGCCGGGGCGGCGGGGGACAAGACCGGGACGGCGAAGGAGGGGAAGGCGGACGCTGTTCGCCTGGACGATTCAGCGAAAGGTGAGGTATATGTTTGTTTTGAGGGCCCATTGGGGGCACATTTGAAGCAGGAAGTCCGGGAGAAGATCTGGAAGGGTGAGTACGTGGAAATCTTCACGCTGTTGCCCCTCGAGAAGTTTCACCTGGACAGGGTTAAACCGGAGGAGCGCAAGAAGGAGGACGAGGAGGCGCGACGCTATCGGCTTATCCCTCGGACCTTCGCCAATTGGCTGCAGGCCTTTGCCATTCTGGCGGGCGTCATAGGGGAAAAGGCGCCGGAAAACTGCTCGGCCCTGTTCTGCTACATGGACGCTGTAGGGGAAGCCTATCAGGTTTACGGGGGGTCGGCCTGGCTGCGGTACGACGAACAGTTCCGGCAGCGGAAGGCGGTTAGGCCGTCCTTGCGGTGGGACCACAAGGACATCAGCCTGTGGATGCGGCTCATGTCGTCTGCGAAGGCTCCGAATCAGTTTTTTCCAGGGGGGGCCGGTGGTTCTGCGACCCCGGGACAGCCGGCCGCAAAGAGGAGAGGTTTCTGCTGGCAATTTAATGAGGGTTCCTGTAAGTTCGGTGGCACATGTCGCTTCAAACATGAATGCTCCGGTTGCGGAGGTTCCCATTCCTTGGCTCGGTGTTTTAAGTCCGGAAAAGGGCGGTCCGGAGAGCCTTCGCACAAAGGGGACGACGCCGGTGAGGGTGGAAAGGCTGCGGCCTTTTCTAGATAGGTACCCCGATAGGGCGGCTGCCCGACTTCTGGGGGAGGGTTTTGCGGTGGGTTTTCGTATCCCTTGCTCTTTGGCCTCGGTGCCGCCGGTGGCGAGGAATTTGCGTTCAGCATTGCGCCACCCTTTGGTGGTGTCGGATAAGTTGCACAAGGAAGTGGCTCTCGGTCGCATGGCGGGCCCGTTCTCGGAGGTGCCGGTGCGTGACTTGGTGGTTTCGCCGTTGGGGGTGGTTCCCAAGAAGGAACCCAACAAGTTTCGCCTCATTCACCACCTCTCCTTCCCAAAGGGTGGGTCTGTGAATGACGCCATCGACCCGGATGCCTGTACGGTGTCTTACATTTCCTTTGACGCCGCGGTGGCCTGGGTGCGACATTATGGGCGGGGGGCCTTGATGGCCAAATCGGACATTGAGGCGGCGTTCAGGTTGCTCCCGGTTCACCCGGACAGTTTTCGATTGCTGGGCTGCCGGTGGCAAGGGGCGTATTATGTGGATCGCTGCCTTCCTATGGGCTGCTCCATATCGTGCGCGCTGTTTGAGACCTTCAGTTCCTTTGTGGAGTGGGTGGTTCGGGAGGTTTCCGGTGTGAATTCGGTGATCCACTATTTGGACGACTTTCTGTGTGTGGGCCCGCCCTCTTCCAACGGGTGCGCGATCCTGCTTGCCACGTTACAGCATGTGGCCGGGAGCTTCGGCATTCCGTTGGCCCCCGACAAGACGGAAGGCCCGACCACGGTGCTCAGCTTCCTGGGCATTGTCGTGGATTCGGAGGCCATGGAGTGTCGCCTACCGGAGGATAAATTGGGGGCTTTGAGAGCTGAAATTGAAGGGGTGCTGGGTTTGCGCAAGATTCAGTTGCGCAGCTTGCAGTCGTTGCTGGGTAAATTGAATTTTGCCTGCCGCATTATGCCCATGGGCCGGGTTTTCTGCCGACGGCTGTCGGCGGCGACTTCGGGGGTGAAGTTGCCCACTCACTTCGTCAGGCTCAACAGGGAACACAGGGATGACTTGCGTCTGTGGCACGGTTTTTTGGCCACATACAATGGTAGATCCTTGTGGATGGCCGGGCCGATCAGCAACTTTGATTTGGAACTGTTTACCGATGCTGCTGGTTCGGCGGGGTACGGGGCTTTTCACCGGGGGGCGTGGAGCGCCGCCCCTTGGCCGGGGGCATGGCGGGTAGCGGGGCTGGTCAGCAACTTGGTGTTGCTGGAACTGTTCCCGGTGGTGGTGGCCCTGGAGATTTGGGGGGCGGAGTTCAGGAACCTGAAGGTTCGCCTCCATTGCGACAATCTCGGGGTGGTTCAGGTGATCAACCGCGCGTCGGCTTCGTCTCAGCCGGTGGTGCGCCTCCTCAGGTATTTGGTTTTGCGGTGTCTACGGTTGAATGTTTTCCTGTACGCTGTGCACATTCCGGGGGTTAAGAATGATATTGCTGACGCGCTGTCTCGTTTTCAGTGGGACAGGTTCCGGGAGTTGGCACCGGCAGCGGAGCAACGCGGAGTCACGTGTCCGGAGTGGCTATGGGGGATTGCCTTGGGGTCCTCGCTGGATGGATCAGGAAGTCGGTGAGCGAGTCCACGTGGTCGGCTTATTGCAAGGTATGGTTGGAGTGGCTGGAGGTGTTGCGGGTGGCATCGGTGGATCCTCTGGGTCCGGAGGTCAGGTGGGTGTTACTTTCTTTTGTCTCTGATCATTTTGAGAGGGGCGCGTCGGCTTCCGCTGTGGCTCGCAAGTTGTCCGGCTTGGCCTTTCTGTTTAAATTTCTGGGTTGTCAGGATTACACGAAGGACTTCGTGGTAAGACAAGCGTTACGGGGCTATTCCAGGGCTTATCGGAGGAGGGACACTAGGCGCCCGGTGTCCTTCGCTCTTTTGCAGGACGTCTGCCGGCAATTGGGGGAGCACTGCGCCTCGAGTTACGAGGTGGTGTTGTTTAAGGCGGCCTTTTCTCTTGCTTTTTTCGGGGCTTTCCGGATTGGGGAATTGGTCAGCTCCTCCCGGACGGTGCCGGGGGGCTTATTGGGTCAGGATGTCTCTGTCGGTCGGGAGGGGGTTACTATCCTCCTTCGACGGTCCAAAACGGACCAGAGTGGCAAGGGGGTCCGTGTCCGGTTGTTCGCGGTGCCGTCTTCACCGCTGTGCCCGGTCGGGGCGGTTCGGGATTACTGGGCAATCCGCCCTTCGCGGCCCGGTTCATTTTTAATGCATGCGGACGGGTCGTCGTTATCTCGTTTTCAATTTGTATCGGTGTTCAGAAGGTGTGTGGGCTCTTTGGGTTTGGATGCCAGTAGGTTTGCATCTCATTCCTTTCGGATCGGGGCGGCCACTGAGGCTGCACGCTGGGGATTGAACGACGATGCGGTCAAACGCATTGGGCGCTGGGAGTCTAGGAGGTTCTTGTTGTACGTTCGTCCACAGCTGTTGGTGTAGGGTATGTACGGGGGGTGGTTTTGTCGCTGGGGGGGTGTGGGCCCGGCTGGTTATCTGATTATTGGTTGGTTTTCTTTTCCTTTTGTCCCCTTTTCTTGTAGGTTTGGAACCCTGCCTTGTTTGGATCGTGGGATACTCGTATGTTTTCTGGGGGGCCCGAGAGAGCTGATGTGCGTCCTAATGGTAGACAACTTGGTTTTTCTCGGCACGAGGCTTGTGTCAGGTGGCTGGGGGTGCCGGGGCTTACTTGGGGCAGGGTCCTTCCCGAAGTGCATCGTTTCGCCCGGTTGGACAGGCAGCCAGATGTTTTGGTGCTGCATGCCGGGGGCAACGATTTGGGGGCCAGGTCCGCGCGGGCCTTGATCAGGGACATAAAGTTGGATTTCCTTAGGCTGCGCACGGCTTTTCCGGCGCTGCTTGTAGTTTGGTCGGATATGGTGGCCCGCACGTCCTGGCGCATGGCCAGGTCGGTCGCGCGCCTTAATAAGGCTCGGATTAAGTTGAACAAGGAAGTGGGGCGCTTTGTGTGTCGGAATGGGGGGTTGGTGGTTCGCCACCTGGAGTTGGAAGTGGACACATGGCGGTATCTGCGGGATGATGGAGTCCACCTCAATGCGGTGGGTATAGATTTATGGGCCCTGGGATTACAGGATGGGATCCAGCGAGCCTTGAGGGTTTGGAGGGGCACGCAAGGGTAAGGTGTCACCCTTGGGTGCTGGTGGCGTTTTGTTGGTCTTTGCTGGCGGGGGAGGTGAACAGTTTAGGATAAGGGTATGGTTGGGACTCATCGTTGGTATGGGTCCCTATGGTGCATTCCATTTAATGTCAGTTTAAATGGAATTCAAAATGGTGGCACTGCGGGGAGTGGTTTGTCTCCGAGCCGGTGACGCGGCTGGAGGCCTATCAGGGCACAGGTCCCGCAATGCAGGATTTGGAATTATTTGGAGGAGCCTCAAAGACCAACAGGCCTAATGACTGATTGTTTTATGTTTGTAAGGAATGTTTTTTCTCCTTATGTTAATTTTAAGGTAAAAGGGTTAATAAAATGGCTGCTGTGGCCAATTAACTCCAAGCACGGTGTGGTCTCAATTATTTAGGTAAAGGGAAAGGTTTATGGCATGGGGGTGGAGCCTTTGGCTTTAAGCAGCCTAAGAGTTTGGGGGTGACATCTATTCTACATTGGTCAAGCAAGGCCCGAAGCGAAAAAAAAAAAAAAAAATAGCGCAGGGCAGACATGACCATGTGAAGAGGGGAGACAGGGCAGGTGTGAGTTAAATTAAATTGTTTTGAGTTGGGGGGTATTCAGGGATTGGTGTATCAGGTTTGGGAGGGGTTGAGGTACAGTTAGGAGGGGTGGCCCCTCAGATTGGAGGTCAGTGGAAGTTCAACGGACGAAGGAAGAAGAAGCTTCCCACCCACCCTCCCTAATTTCTGGGACTGTTATGGTTGATTTTGATTCATGTCTTTTGTGCTTTCTGTCCTTTCTGGGGGAATTTTATATTGTCATGGCAGCTGGGCGTTTTGTTGGTCTTTGCTGGCGGGGGAGGTGAACAGTTTAGGATAAGGGTATGGTTGGGACTCATCGTTGGTATGGGTACCTATGGTGCATTCCATTTAATGTCAGTTTAAATGGAATTCAAAATGGTGGCACTGCGGGGAGTGGTTTGTCTCCGAGCCGGTGACGCGGCTGGAGGCCTATCAGGGCACAGGTCCCGCAATGCAGGATTTGGAATTATTTGGAGGAGCCTCAAAGACCAACAGGCCTAATGACTGATTGTTTTATGTTTGTAAGGAATGTTTTTTCTCCTTATGTTAATTTTAAGGTAAAAGGGTTAATAAAATGGCTGCTGTGGCCAATTAACTCCAAGCACGGTGTGGTCTCAATTATTTAGGTAAAGGGAAAGGTTTATGGCATGGGGGTGGAGCCTTTGGCTTTAAGCAGCCTAAGAGTTTGGGGGTGACATCTATTCTACATTGGTCATGTACATTTGTTCTGTGTAAAGAGTGTTTCAGGAAAATACCCCATTATTGCAACTAGATGGAGCTGACAAACATAATAAATAATTATTTATTTCCTATGACCATCAGCTTCATCTAGTGATCCTAATGGGGTATTTACCTGATTCATTTTATTCTGTGAGAATCATTAAAATTTAACCTGGGGAGGAAATAACCTAGTAACATTTTATGTTTGCCCCATTAGCACAGATATAATATATGTGCAGTTTAATGGTACAAATTAGGTTTTATTTGGGAGCTGGCTGGGACTTTCTCACAGCCGGCTCCCCACTGTACATGTGCAAGACACGGCAATACAGGGGCAGGGCAAGTGCACTCCATTCATTCTCAACTAGGCAGGAATTGAGGAAGCAGGAGCAGGTATCTATATAATAAAAAGCCCCATTCCTTGAAAAAAAAAAAAAAAAAAAAGTGCTGATATGTTAGGGGCTGGGGGAGGAAAAGAGTGATGGCAATTTTCCATTTTGGGTGAAGGTTTGCTTTCAAGGGATGTTAAAAAAAAAAAACAAAAAAAACCCACAGAGCTATTCCTCCTGTGAAACTCTATATACACTGCTCAAAAACATTAAAGAAACACTTTGAAAACACATCAGATCTTAATAGGGAAAACATCTCATGCTGGATATCTATACTGGTATGGACTGGGTAATGTGTTAGGAATGAAAGGATTCCACATCGTTTGGTGGAAATGAAAATGATCACCCTACAGAGGGCTGAATTCAAAGACACCCATAAAATCAAAGTGAAAAAATGATGCAGTAGGCTAGTCCGTTTTGTGAAATTTCATTGTAGCAACTCAAAATGGTCATCAATAGTTTGTATGGCCCCCACGTGCTTGTTTGCATGCCTGATCAAAGTCGGGCGTGCTCCTTTTGAGACGACAGATGGTGTCCTGGGGTATTTTCTCCCAGATCTGGACCAGGGCATCACTGAGCTCCTGAACAGACTGAGGTGCAACCTGGCGGCGTCAGATGGACCAAAACATAATGTCCCAGAGGTGTTCTATTGGATTTAGGTCACATGAGGGGCCATTCAATGGTATAGGAGGATGAAGGTATTCCTTCATCCTCCAGGAACTGGCTGCATACTCTCGCCACATGAGGCCGGGCATTATCATGCACCAGGAGGAACCCAGGACCCACTGCACCAGCGTAGGGTCTGACAATGGGTCCAAGGATTTCATCCCAATACCTAATGGCAGTCAGGGTGCCATTGTCTAGTCTGTAGAGGTCTGTGCATCCCTCCATGGATATGCCTCCCCAGACCATCACTGACCCACCACCAAACCGGTCATGCTGAACAATGTTACAGGCAGCATAATGTTCTCCATGGCTTCTCCAAACCCTCACATGTGCTCAGGATGAACCTGCTCTCATCTGTGAAAATCACAGGGTGCCAGTGGTGGACCTGCCAATTCTGGTGTTCAATGGCAAATGCCAATCAAGCTCCAAAGTGCCAGGCAGTGAGCACAGGGCCTACTAGAGGACATCAGGCCCTCAGGCCACGCTCACAAAGTCTGTTTCTGATTGTTTGGTCAGAGACATTCACACCAGTGGCCTGCTGGAGGTCATTTTGTAGGGCTCTGGCAGTGCTCATCCTGTTCCTCCTTGCACAAAGGAGCAGATACCTTTCCTGCTCATGGGTTAAGGACCTTCTATGGCCCTGTCCAGCTCTCCTAGAGTAACTGCCTGTCTCCTGGAATCTCCTCCATGCTCTTGAGACTGTGCTGGGAGATACAGCAAACCTTCTGGCAATGGCATGTATTGATGTGCCATCCTGGAGGACTTGGACTGCCTGTGCAACCTCTATAGGGTCCAGGTATCGCCTCATGCTACCAGTAGTGACACCGACCCTAGCCAAATGCAAAACTAGTGAAAACAGTCAGAAAAGATGGAGTAGGGGAAAAAAAAAATTCAGTGGCCTCACCTGTAATATCGTTCTGTTTTAGAGGTTGTCTCACTGTTGCCTATGTAGTGTCCCTTTTGTTAATTTCATTACCGCTAAAGCAGCTGGCTCTAATTACCAACCCCCTCTGCTACCTAACTGACAAGATCAATATCCCAGGAATTTATTTGACTTGATGCTATACTCTTGATTAAAAAGTGTTCCTTTTATTTATTTGAGCAGTGTACATTTGTTCTGTGAGAAGAGTGGTTAAGGAAAATACCCCATTAATGCCACTAGATGGAGCTGACAAACATAATAGCTAATTATTCATTTCCTATGACCATTAACTCCATTTAGTGATCGTAATGGGGTATTTACCTGATTCATAGTATTCTGTATGAATCATTAAAATGTAACCTGGATAGGAAATAACCTAGTAACATTCTATTTTTGCTTCCATTCTCACAGAATTAACGTATGTGCAGTTTAGAAGCACAAATTATGTTTTATTTTATTTATTGTATGATTATGGTATTTTCATAATGTTTTAAAAAATAATAAAAATTAAAAAAAGAAAAATACACCAAAGTGTTTCTCAAAGCCAAAACTTTTTTTTTTTTTTTTAGGACACAAACTCTACAAAGAATACAGTGTCTTTTATGACTATTATGATAATGAGCGGCAGTAACAAAGCTCCACATACAGTACTGTATATAACAGATTCCCTACATATACAAATGAATTGCACAGTCTTACAATTACAAATCAGGATTACGAAGTAAAGTGATAGTTCAGATATAAATCAGCCGTAGGATTTGTTTGCAGTCTGCAGTAGTGAGATCTCTCCATGTTTCTTGGATCTGATCCCAGACACTGCAATCCTGTTACACGCTATATATTTGTATTCATGATGTAAATAACAAAAGTATGGTAATCATGATGGGCGTAACGGGAGTGCAGAGATAGAAAAGACTGTCAGAGGATTTAATAAAAACATTGCTTCTGGGTGAAATGGCCCTGTGAGGTCTCACCCGTCCCATGGCTCCCCTGGATGGCGCAGCACAAGAAAAGGATCCGAAGCAGCGCTCCCATGTTTGTGTATTTTGTGTATTCCAATAACGTTTAATCTGACAGAGATCCAATCAATCAGATCATGGGCTACCTCCTGTGTGTGTGAAAGGACACAGAGCGAATTGTGGTCAGTGCAAACAGCAAAGTACAGATTAATGATTGCCAAGGATCTGGCTGTCCGCCTCCTGGCTCTTCTAACCGGCAACAGGTTTATATATATATATATATATATATATATATAATATAGATATAAAACCACAGAGAATACTGCACTAATACAAACGGAGTTACTTTTCAAATCTTACAAGGCTACCTAAAAACACCTGATCTTAATGGTAAAATATGGGGACTTAGGCTAGCCGTACATGGGTCGAATTTGGAAAGAATTCTCTTTCAAAAATCTTATCTAAGTATTTTCGCTCGAATTTCGCACTGTTAGTGGGCTGCAGCAACGGCCAATTTTCGTGCAGCCATCGAATGTTGGAAATTTTTTGAAAAACTAACAATTTTCTAATCAATGATGGGAGAATCGTGCAAGAAATAAAATCGAAAAAGAAATACACGAGTGTAAGGAAAGAAAATTTATGGAAAGAAAGGAAGATTCTTAGCTATGAAAATTGTTTTCTGTAGCAACATGGGGTGAAATTGAAAGCTTGTTTGGTCGAATTTCGAAAACAATGGTGACACCATCGGATCACAAAATTTCTGATTTTCTAAAGAAAATTCTTTCGATATTCAACCCATGTAGGTCCAGCCTTAAGCTGGATACACATCATACAACTTTTGTTGTTAGATTTCCTTTAGATTTACCTTTACTATGTAGTGCAGGGGCCTGCCAGATTGCATACAAATTGAAAGTGTTTAGTTTTGACTTCATATTATATGGTTTTGGTAAATCTAAAGACAATTGTATAGTGTGTATGGCCCATAAGTCACACCATATGGCCATACCATGCTTAAGCCCACCACCCCATTTTCAGTGGATCCTACACTATCCAAAAAATGAAAGATAAATCCCACTTCTCTTAACCATGGGAGATACTTACTCCTTACATGGGAGAAATTGGCTAGCTGCAGAAATCACTGCTTAAATTGCAATATAAAGGGACTCCTCCTATAACCCCTATAACTGCATCTCTTTTAAAAAAATGTTTTTGATCACTTTTATTACTATCACAAAGAATGTAAACAATCGTTGTGATAGAAATAGGCGATGACAGGTTCGCTTTATGGAGAGATAAAAAAAAAAACACATTGATCTAATGCTTTAAAAAAGTGGTCTTTTTTACATTGGGTCAGAGCCGAATGTGACGTCATGACGTCACTCTGGTCCTCCTAGGCCATAGAGATGAGCGGAAGCCATCTTTCCTCCGCTCATCTCTGTGACCAGCAGCTGCAACCACTGGATCGGTTTGCAGGCTTCCCAGTCCGCCAGGTAAACCCGAAAACCACTGGAAAGCGGAAGTGGGGGGGCACCCCTCTTTCTAAAAGTGATCCAAAGGCCAATCTGCCGTTTTCACCACTTTTATCGTTTAAAGGATTGCCGGGCCGGGCAAAAAAACAAAAACAAAACTGGGGTTATGGCATACTGCTGCAGCCATAACCCCCAATATTCCACCTCCTGCAGAGGATGTCTTTTGAAGATGGCCCAGTAAGAAGGAGGCTAAAAAAAATCCTTAGTTTCACCTATTTTGATCCTTTGTTAATTCTCAGTGCTGCTGATCTCCTGCAGCCTCTTTGCAGCCACTACCTGTTGTGACATTCTGGAGTCCAGATCATCTGCCAGCTGTATCATTGTAAAAGCAAACAGTTTTCATTTCTCATATAAAAAGTGCAAGCAAAGAAACTTATCTTCAGCAAAAAACAGTCTATAAACGCTATTACAAAACTTGGCTCACCACCAGCATACACTTGGCCCCCAACAGGGTTCAAAGTCCTCGCCTGCTCCAGGAGTCCAAAAAAGGGTCACAAGTAACCCAGCAACATTTCAGTAGACAAACAGCCCATAGTTCTCTCACACTGCTGGCTGGCTGTGTGCTGCCCTTTATAGACTCCTCCCACAAAACCCTTAACGCTTTTGAGCCCAATGTCTCTCCCCTAAAATTTGCTTTTCTTGTCACAACCCAAACAATATTGACATATATCTACCATTCAGAATTCAGTTCTGACTTCCTGTACATGCCCCTCCTCCCCCCACCACCAACTCAATCAATTCCCCTGAGAAAGAAATGTGACCCTGGGGCATAACTCATAGGGGAAGGGGCATCTGATGTCACGCCGCTCTGAGTCTGACAGCTAGGGCAATTCAAACCATACAGATGATCTCAGCCATTAGCGATTTTTTTAAACTTTATACACTTTTATGCAGGAATAGTTTGGTGCGCTGGAAGCCCCTGTTAAATGTAAGTGCAAACATTGGAGGATTGGATAATAAGGTATAGTGTTTTTAAAATGAGATAAGCACTATAGTATGGCAATTCTTTTTTTTTTATATATATATATGTATATGGCTGATCTACACTATGGTATGAGGAAACCAGGAAAGTGAAGTACAGGGCAGATAGAGGAACATACTTACTGCATATTTCCCATTGAGTCCCAGAGGGGCAAAAGCGGGTATTGACCACACTAAACTGTTTGGTCACATTTATTAAGGTGAGAGCCCACCTGATGGGATGGGGAGCACAAGAATGGTTGGCATAGGAGCACTGGTGTTTTTTTTAGAAAAGACACATCACTGAGGAAGATTTGAATTAAAGTGGACTGTATATGAAATTTAACAGTAGTGGCTTAACATAAGCATGATTTATTTAAACAGCACTAGAAGCACATAGTTATGGTGTTGGGACATTTATAAGCATGATTTTATAGTGGTGATTATTTTCATTTATGCACTTTTATATGAAATTGTATAATAATAATAATAATAATATCAATAAAAATAATCAATAAAAAATAATAACCAAAACATGTATTTCTATTTATATATAAAATATATATAGATATATATATATATATATATATATATATATATATATACATTGCAATATAAAATCATGACTGTGGTATAATCATGGGCAATTTTGAAATAAAATTGGTCTTTGCTACCACCCCGGAAGACTACAGCTGCACAGAGGAAATCGACTACCAGATCCACACGAGGCCGCTCCTCCCATCCAGGAGCGGCACCGCCATATTCCCCCAGCCCTGTGCCAGGATTTCTGTTTCAATATTTTTTTTTGAAAGTTTTCAACAATAGGCTCCACGAGACAGGTGGAACATTAAAACATTAATAACAGGTATAAAAGCGGTAATCAAATATTATACCACCAGTTGTTTCTGACACAAAGGGTTGCCATATAAAGTAGAAATTCTACATAAAGAAAGGGTTAAAGGGTTACTATAGAGCAAACAGCAATCCCATTCAGAAAACCCCCGCAAGGGGAAATATTAGAACCCATACTTGCCCACCACCCACTGGCGCTCCGCCATGGGTCGTGACTCGTGAGTACTGTGCCAGGATTTAAATTACTTAATCTGCAACATTTTCCAGAGCGGGAAAATTCGAGAGAGCCATAGTCCATGGGCTGCCCCCATGGTTCTGGTGCAAAAGAAGTCTGTCTGTAGCCCACTAATGGGAATCCACATAAACACAGCTCCTTCAAAATGGAGTTGCTGGCTTTAGTATGGGCCATCACAGAGAAATTTGCAGAGTAACTCACAGGGGCCACAATAGAGGTCTTTACGGACAACAAACCCCTTGCCTACCTAGAAATGGCTAAACTGGGGTCTTTGGACAAAAGGTGGGTCTCCTGACTGATACGGTTCAAATACAAGATCCGGGGACATCCTAAAACATTTAATGTGAAAATGGCTTAATGTAGCTTAACATGTAATAACGTGCCTAAACCTTAATCAATTGACCTGAAACTTTTCACAGCCTAAGTTTTTAACTTTCTTAATCTATCCTAGAGGTTTCATGCATTTTGGTCTCCCACAAGGAAAAGTAGGGACATTAAGCTCTTTTTTTGGGGAGCTTAATGTGGCTTAACGTACAAAAAAGAGATAATAGATAATAACCAATTTCCTCCAAACTTTATCTATGCCATTCTATTCTGAAAACTTCAGCTCATTTGGTAAATCACAGCAAACATTATTTACATTAAGCTATTTTTGCAATCCTAAAACATTTAATGTGAACAGCTTAATGTAAAAGAGCTTAATGTACCATAATGTGCCTAAACCTCAATTAATTGTCTTGAAACTTTGCACAGTCAGACTTCCCAAACCTATCCAAGAAGTTTAATGGATTTTGGTCTCCCATAAGGAAAACTAGGGACATTAAGCTCTTTTTTTGGGGGGAGCTTAATGTGGCTTAATGTACAAAAAGGAGTTTAGATGTTAACCAATTTCCCCTAGACTTCACACACATAGAAGATTCTGTCTATGCCAACATATTCAGAAAATTTCAGATCATTTGGTAAATCAAATGTAAAACAAAAAGTGTAGCGCTAGAAACAGATATATAAAACTAACATGTAAATGAACTCATGTAGAGAAAAGGTCCATGTCAGATAGGCTAAAATAAAAGTCCATGCAGAAAGCCCTCAGGTGCAGAATATAGTGGCACAAAATCCTGATGGGAGATATAGGCAGTACCAGGTGCAGAGTTCCCATGAGGAGGGAGTTGCAATAGCCGAGGCAGGAGATAACTGGGGAGTGAATTAGAAGCTTTTTGATGTCATTGGTTAGGAAGGGGCGTATTTTGGAGATGTTGCGGAGGTCGAGGCTACAAGATTTGAACAGCGATTTGATGTGGAGACGAAGGGAGAGTTCAGAGTCTAGGATTACACCTAGAGCCTTGGCATGTGGGGAGGGGTTGATAGTTGTGCCATCAATCTTGATAGAGAAATCACGGGAAGAGGCACATGGGGAAGGAAATAATATGAGCTCAGTTTTGGATAGATTGATTTTGAGGAAGTGGTGTGACATCCAGGCTGATATGTCTGTTAGTAAATTAGTGATACATGAGAAGACTAAAGGAGTGAGCTGAGGGGTAGAGAGGTAAATTTGGGTGTCGTCAGTGTAGAGATGGTATTGGAAGTCATGGGAGGCAAATACCTGACCCAGGGAGAAGGGGTAGATTGAGAACAGAAGCTTGGGGGAGCCAAACAGAGAAAGGAAGAGGAGAGGAGGAAGTAGAATTGTAAGTAATGCTTCAACGACGACAGAAAACAGGACAAATAGAGAAGGTAAATCTCACTAATGGAAGCACCATATAGGACAAGTAGGAGGAGAACCAGCAAAGAGTACAGTCATGGAAACCAAAGGAGTGGAGTTTTTTGAGGGGTGATCCACTGTGTCAAAGGCAGCTGAAAGGGCCAGGAGCAGGAGTACATACCTGCCAACTGTCCAGTTTTTGCCAGGACAATCCCGGCAAATAAGAGCCTGCCCCAGGTAATTTACCTTTTCCCGGCCCGTTAATTAGGCTGCCTGTTACCGTTTTTTTGTTTTTTTGTATTGTGTTCCACACAATGTAGCATGCCCCAGGTCGCTCTCACCTCAGCTGGGAGTTGTAGTTCTGGCAGCAGATTGTCTCTCCTCCTCTCCCGTGCTCCCCTCCCCCACTCACCCTCTTCCGGTGTGCGCTCACTCTTCCCGCCTGTTGTGTCGCAAATTTAATGTGTCGATGTTGGCAGGGCATCAGCACGGTGCACATCCCAAAATCTGCCAGCAGGAGGAGCAGAGCACACACTCCACGGCCTCTATTATGTGCCTGTGGTCTGGAACCGATCACCATCTTGTGGCGAAGTGAGCCTATGACCATTACCTTTATTTTCCTTTTTTTTTTTTTTTAAACAAAGTTACAAGAGAAAAGTAACAAAGGGAGAGGAGCTGTTATGCCATAGGAGGTGCATGATATGCTATTCTCATACTCACCGATCCTTCTCTACATAGCATGCAATGTTTTTACATTATTATTATTACTATTAATAATGTTTTATTATAGATATAATTTTCTACACCTAATTAATACATAGATATACATTTTCTAGCTCTAGATAAATGTATGTCCACATCCTTTTGTGTGTGTGTCTGTCTGTGTGTGTGTGTCTGTCTGTGTATATATATATATGTATACATATATACACTGCTCAAAAAAAATGAAAGGAACACTTTGAGAACAGATCTCAATGGGGAAAATCTCATGCTGGATATCTATACTGGTATGGACTGGGTAATGTGTTAGGATCTATACTGGTATGGACTGGGTAATGTGTTAGGATCTATACTGATATGGACTGGGTAATGTGTTAGGATCTATACTGATATGGACTGGGTAATGTGTTAGGATCTATACTGGTATGGACTGGGTAATGTGTTAGGATCTATACTGATATGGACTGGGTAATGTGTTAGGATCCATACTGGTATGGACTGGGTAATGTGTTAGGATCTATACTGATATGGAATTGGTAATGTGGATCTATACTAATATGGACTGGGTAATGTGTTAGGATCTATACTGGTATGGACTGGGTAATGTGTTAGGATCTATACTGATATGGACTGGGTAATGTGTTAGGATCCATACTGGTATGGACTGGGTAATGTGTTAGGATCTATACTGGTATGGAATGGGTAATGTGGATCTATACTAATATGGACTGGGTAATGTGTTAGGATCTATACTGGTATGGACTGGGTAATGTGTTAGGATCTATACTGGTATGGACTGGGTAATGTGTTAGGATCTATACTGATATGGACTGGGTAATGTATTAGGATCTATACTGGTATGGACTGGGTAATGTGTTAGGATCTATACTGGTATGGACTGGGTAATGTGTTAGGATCTATAGTGATATGGACTGGGTAATGTGTTCGAATCTATACTGATATGGACTGGGTAATGTGTTAGGATCCATACTGGTATGGACTGGGTAATGTGTTAGGATCTATACTGATATGGAATGGGTAATGTGGATCTATACTGATATGGACTGGGTAATGTGTTAGGATCTATACTGGTATGGACTGGGTAATGTGTTAGGATCTATACTGGTATGGATTGGGTAATGTGTTAGGATTTATACTGGTATGGACTGGGTAATGTGTTTGGATCTATACTGGTTTGGACTGGGTAATGTGTTAGGATCCATACTGGTATGGACTGGGTAATTTGTTAGGATCTATACTGATATGGACTGGGTAGTGTGGTAGGAAGGAAAGGATGCCACTTCGTTTGATGGAAATTAAAATTATCACCCTGCAGAGGGCTGAATTCAAAGACATGTGAATAAAGTGTCAAATGAGCTCAGGTATGACCATACAAAAATTGTAATATGTAAATATAAATAAAGTGCAAGGTGTAAATAAGTACCATAAAACCTAATTATACCAGATAGTATAATTAGGTTTTATCGAACTTATTTACACCTTGCACTTTATTTATATTTACATATTACATTTTTTTGTATGGTCACACCTGAGCACATTTGACACTTTAGAATTGCAGGGAATTCTGATGAGAATTTTAAACTTTAGACAGAAGTAGTGCAGCTGAATGGGAGAATTATTCCAACTCTGCTACTTTGGCCTTAAGTTTGAAATTCCCTTTTCAATTTCCAGTAATTCTCTCTTTATTGAGTAGACTCTATAATCTGATGATAATAGATTATAAAACTATAATCTGCCTGCCTATCAGAGGAGCAGCAGGTAACTATATATTGCTCTCTGCTTATTGGAGAGCAGGATCAGTTATTGAGGTCTGCTCATTGTGCTCAGTATGCGATTCATTATGTCTAGAGAGTGTTTCACACTGATCCAATAGGGAAGCATGTTGGACAGGGAGAGGAAACCTTACAAATGGATGCATAGGCTTTGGTATAGTCCTGGTGATTGGCAGGGGCAGGTCCCCTTGGTGCATTTTGGGATACTGTATAAAAGCAAGGAGAACATGTGCTGCAGGGTCTTTGGCTGGAGATCAGAGTCCCGGAGGGAGTGTGGCAGCTGCCTCCTCCTCTGTAGCAGTGGCAGGTGGCCTGAGGGGGTCGTCCTGAGGGCCAGAGGAATGGAGCTGAACCCAGAGGTCCAGAAGAGCTGACTGAGGGGGAGACACTGGAGACCCTGGAAAAGCAGTATCATGAGTATGGGGGATCGTGTCAAGGGGCCTGACCTGAGGGGGGCCACTCCAGGAGTAGGATAGTCAGTGGACGGGTATCAGCAAGCAAGAAAGAGGATACTGAGGAGAGTGTCCTGAAAATAAACTTAGTTCATCAAGCCGTCTTATTTAAAGAGACTAAAATTCACCTCAGTGGCAAGGTGGATCAACAGCCTGTCTGTGCCAATAGATAGAAGTCCTCAAATCTTGTGCATAGTTAATTCGGAGAATCCCACTATTCCCTTCTCCCATCCCTAATTGAGCAATAAAACACAAAACAACTACATACTCCTGGACTGTTTATTGAATGAGCCAAGGAAAGTGAGAGACTGCTAATGTTAGGGTTGCTAATGGTAACCCAGGGGGACCCGTAAGTGTGAAATCCAGCAGGCCTCAAGGGGACAGTGCTACAAATGTTTTCCAGGGATGATCTGGAAGGTTCTACAGTTCTACAGCTCGATGTGCTCTCCGGTCTCCTTTGACATCTTCTGGATCTTCTCGGGAAGAACCTTGGTCCAAAAGTGGAATTTTCTGTCCTTCAGCCTCTGAGCGGCTTTCTGCCGAATATCAATCTGCAGATAATCTTCATTCTGGCTGTACTGCGGCCAACGAGCTAAGCCAGGTCCGTTTGGGTCACTGCGGAGAGAGGTAGGAGATTATATTTTTACTAAGCATTAGAAACATAGAAGAGTAAGGGCAGAGAAAAATGTCCATCCAGTCTGCCACTTGCTGGTGACTACTATATAGAGAAATCAGGACCTCCTTCCTCCTACTGGTGATCCCTACAGTGATACAAATATCAATATAGGAGGAATCATTACCTTCTTCCTTCAGGTGACCCCTCTAAGTGATATAAAAAATCTATTCAAAGGAATCAGGACCTCCTTCCTCCTGCTGGCGATCCCTCTAGTGATATAAAGATCTAAACAGAGGAATCAGGATCTCCTTCCTGTTGCTGGTGATCCCTCTAATGAGAATTTAGAAGCTCAGCTCAGTTCAGCCAAAATGGAGTAGAGTAGTGTTGGATTCCCGGTTGGAATTGTATTACTGTATTTTCAATGAGCAGATTTCACTTCTTGCCTTATGAGGGAGAGAAGTCACTGGCCTTACCCTGTTCGAGCAAAATTTGCCCAGTATTTCATCATGGTTTTGCTGAGTTTCTTCTCCTCCTCGGGATAATTGTCTGGAAAATAAAAAAAACAATTTAATTGTGACCAGAGTAAGAGAGCATTCTCCATCAACTATTCAATCACATACATGCACACTGTTCTGGATTTTCCGGTGCCGTCCCAGGTCTTACCCCTCTGTCCAGCTAATGATGTGTCTCGGGTCATGTCCCAGGATGACAACATCAAATTATTGTGAGTTATTGCACATGTACAGTAGCTCAAAATGGCATTAAAGGGGATCAGGGCTGTGAGTGGGAACAGATCCCAGGAGCCATTTAGAGCCAACGGAACCATAAAACCTCCAAAAATTACCTTAATTTTACATTCCACATTAACCACTTGCCGACCGCCCGCCACAGATATACTGCGGCAGGCTGGCTCGGCTGCGCAAACCGACGTAGCTATACGTCGGTTCCTGGGGGCACACGATCACGCACCCATTAGGCAGCGGGGAAGCCAATCCACGGCTGCGATTACAGCCGGGCACCCACAATCGCTCCCCGTGGAGAGAGAATAATGGTCTGCAGTTGTAAACCCAGCAGACTGTTGTTCTGTCTGGAATGAGCACAGAGCGCCTGTGATCCTCCTATCCAGGATCACAGGTTTCTGTGTTGATTTCACAAGCCCATCCCCCTCGCAGTTAGAAAACACCCCCTAGGTTCACATTTAACCCTTTGATCGCCCCTGGCTTCCCTGCAGTGTTGTCATTACAGTAACAGTGCATATTTTTAGCACTGATTACTATAGTAATGTCACTGGTCCCCCCAAAAAAGTCGAAATGATCAGTTAGGGGTCCGATGTGTCCGCCGCAATGTCGCAGTCCCACTAAAAATCGCTGATCGCCACCATTACTAAAAATTAAATTACTAAAAAAAAATAAAAATAACATAAATCTTTCACCTAGCTTTTAGACCCGGTAACTTTTGCGCAAACCAATCAAAATACGCTTATTGGGAATTTGTTTTACCAAAAATATGTAGCCGAATACAAATTGGCCTAAAATAATGAAAAAAAATAGATTTTTACATTTTTTTTAATTGGGAAAGTCATTTAACAGAAGGTGAATAATATTCTTTTTTTTTTTCAGAATTGTCGCTCTTTTTATGTTTATAGCACAAAAATAAAAATCGTACAGGTGATCAAAAAACCACAAAAAGAAAGCTCTATTTGTGGGAAAAAAAGGACATCAATTTTATTTGGGTACAGCATCGCACGACCGCGCAATTGTCCATTAAATTAACTCAGTGCCAAATCGCAAAAAATGGCCTGGTCTTAAGGGGGTAAAACCTTCCGGTCCAGACGTAGTTAACATGTATTTCAGAAAAAAGGTAAAATGTCCACAAAACTGTCAGATTTATGTTGAAATTTGGGGAATGGAATGCTCCCAATTTTGCTCATCCCTAATTGTTACATTGTTTTTTTATCTCTCTATTCATAGACAGGGCTTCAGAAAGGTATAGTATGATCACTGGCAGATATTTTGGAGTTACATTTAATATGAAGTGTCCGGTACACACATTTAGACATGTACGATTCATTTCATTACAAGCTTCTGAATTCGGAAATTCAGAAAAAATTATCGGTATTCAGAGATTTGGATGTGTCAAAATTTCTAAATCACAATAGTAATGAACTTATTATAATTATTACCTATTAATAATGTATAACAAAACAAATTTTTCTAATTCAAAAATGAGTCTGAATTCAAATTTAAAAGTGAATTTGAAACGGAAACATATTGCAATAAATACAATAAGGTATATAAAGTAAAATAAGATGATTCCCACTTAGGCTACTTTAACCACTTTACCACTAGAGCATTTTGCTGTCTTACGTCTGGGCCACTTTTTGCGATTCGGCACTGTGCGAATTTAACTGACAATTGCGCGGTCGTGCGACGCCGTACCCAAACGAAATTTACGTCCTTTTTTTCCCACAAATAGAGCTTTCTTTTGGTGGTATTTGATCACCTATGCGATTTTTACTTTTTGCGCTATAAACAAAAAAAGAGCGTTTATTTTGAAAAAATAACAATATTTTTAACATTTTTTTATATGAAATTCCCCCCCAAAAAAATGTAAAAATCTAATTTTTTTTAAATTTTTGGCCAATTTGTTTTCTGCTACCTATGTTTGGTAAAAAAAATCACAATAAGCGTATTTTGATTGGTTTGCGCAACAGTTATTGCGTTTACTAACAAAGGGAAAGATTTATGTAATTTTTGGTGTTTTTTTTTTTAACGCGTAATGGCGGCGATCTGCGATTTTTTTTGCGGAACTGCGACATTGCGGCGAACAGATCGGACCCTTGACTGACATTTTTGACACTTTTGGGGGTACCAGTGACATTACTGCAGTAATCAGTGCTATATATATGCACTGTTACTGTAAAAATGACACTGGCAGGGAAGGGGTTAATTTTATTGGAGAGGGAGGGGTTAATGTATGCCTGGTGCTTACTGACGTGTGGGGGGGGGAGGTGACTGAGTGACACAAGGACAGATCCAGGGTTCAGCTATGCTGAACCCTGCAATCTGACCCTGCCTGTCACTTGGGAGATCCGCCCGCTTTGTTTACACAAGCAGGCGGATCTCCACACTAGATCCCCGACGATCAGGGAAGAGCGGCGGTGATCGCCGCTGCTCCTCCCCTGGCCCGACTCCCGCTGTGACTGAAAACAGCGGGAGCGAGCCTCCGGCGGCGCGCGCGCGCCGCCGAGAAGGGGGGGTGTCTGACGACGTAGTACTACGTCGTCAGACGATAACGAGCCACTTTTCCGCAGTAGTACTACGGTACTCAGTGGTAAAGTGGTTAAAGAAAAGAATAAAATAGAATAGAAAAGAACAGAAAATAAAATAATAGACAAGAAAAAACAATAGAATTGAATTGAATAGAATGAATATAGCCATCTTCTGAAATTTGTATTTAAAAAAAACAAAACGCAAAATTCTAATTTATTTGAATCGATTTAAAAATAACAAATATGTGGAACAAATCAGAATATAGGAAATGAAGTTCGAAAACAAATTATTCTAATATAACTAAATTGCCAAAACAAAGTTATTTTAACAAACGAATCCGAAATTAAACACATTTTTCCATTGTGCACATCTCTACACACATGGCCGGTGATGGGGGGACCACCAGTCCTCCTGTAGGGGGTCCAGGCACACAGGGAGGCCCCAACAGCATGGGGAATCGGTGCGGTCGGGCGGAGGGGTAATTACAGAAGGAAGCCCTGTGCGGCTCTCTGCAAAAGCTGAAAGCCAGTTTCTCCCCCTCTTGCCAGCTTTTAGCTGCTGCAGGGAGAGACACAGATACAGGCCATCATTCCTGTAATTCCTTTTCGGACACATACCCCTCTCTATTCTGCCTGCTTCTGACCCCCCCTTCCCCGTGTGCCCCCTTTTCACTGTGCCCCCCCCCCTCCCCCTGTGTCCCGCAGCGCTGCAGGCTTCCCTGTTCTGTAAGAAAAAAAAAATTGTAAAAAAAAAAAAAAATTATAATAATAATCAAACATTGTAATAAATAATTTAAAAAATTGTAAAATAAAATAATTGTACAAATTTTTAACATTTAAAAAAAAAATTATACATGTTTTTTTAAATGTAAAAACAATAAAAAATGGGCTAATTCACACAGGTTCACTGTTATGTTTGTATTCGCTAATAATGATTTTAGTGTATTTTTAGTGAAACTATTGTCTTGATAAATTCGGGAGGGCCTTGCCAGGTAGGCTCTACAGGGCCCTGTGATTTCTTACAGCAGCCCAGTCCACACACATTCTCTCCACAGTTTAAAAGCAGGTTAAAATTCTAAAAATAAGATATTGCTGGGAGTGTGGAATTTTTGGCAGAAAGGACAAAGCATCTACTACCATAAAACTTGTTCCTCTTTCTCCCAACAATTTTCTATGTACATTTTAGGTGCCTGGACGCTTCATCAATGGAGGACAGTACAGGAGAGGCTGACTGAAAGCTGACTTGGGTGTCTATCTATTGCATTACTGTACAGGAAGTCAGATGTGCGTAAGAGTATGTTTCCTCCAGCAGGGTGAATTTATTAAAGCAAAAGTCTGAAGGTCCTGACAGGGGACTACTGTTGTTTTTTAGGAAATAAAAAATAATATTCAGCCTGATGTACATGATTTATAGAGAATGCCGTCTCTCACAAAGGGACCTCCAAACACGAACAGAAGTTCATCTCCGTGGTCGGCCTTCACCCACGTCGGTCTACTGTCCCCATAAGAGGATGGACGGTGCTTGAATTCATAGTAGTAGACAGGGGCTCCGGAATCTAAAAAGAAA
Organism: Pelophylax lessonae; assembly: GCF_965119305.1. NCBI lineage: Eukaryota > Metazoa > Chordata > Amphibia > Anura > Ranidae > Pelophylax > Pelophylax lessonae. The sequence continues at coordinate 205,621,322 of NC_138777.1, read as the reverse complement.
AAAATATACAGCATATGTTTTATATAAATCACATCTTTGGGTTTATGGGTTAAATAAAGCGCATAATATAAAAAAATTATAATCCCCCGTCGTGGTTCGGTAGGTTGAATTCAGTTAAAATGAATGTATTGCCTAGACTGTTATATCTATTTTGCACCTTACCTATAATGATTAATATGTCTGATCTTAGGGAGTTTCAAAGGACGATTATACAATTCATATGGGGCGATAAGAGGCCTAGAGTGAACAGACGCACTCTCTTTGCCCCGAGGCTAAGGGGGGGGGGGATTGGGGGTCCAGGATCTGGTGAAGTATTATTATGCTGCTCAACTCACCCACCTAATCCGCTTTCACCGCTTTCACCCAATCCATCATGTATTGTGGTTGTGGGCCAAGGATAGACCGGGGTTTCTCTGCCCCACCCTGTCCCTATCTTTGGGAATATGGGATAGATTGTCGAAAAGGCATGCCTTTAAGTCCCCCCACGCTCCTTTGGCGCCCCTCTTGGGCAACCCGTTGTTCCCTCCAGGCCACTGTCCCTCCGCATTCGAGTGGTGGACGAATAAAGGTTTTCTCAGGTTGGCGGATCTGTGTGATCACAGGGGATTGCTGACTAGAGCCCAGTTTCGGGAGAAATACTCTCTCCCAGTGACAGAATACTATCGTTACACCAAAATTTCTCATTATATAACCTCCCTCAAGCGTAAATGTGACATTACCACCTCAACACCAATGGAGTACTTATGCCGCACGTTGGATAAACAAAAGAGCTATATATCCACGATCTATAACATATTGCATGAAGGTAAAACTAAACTTCCTTATATGCTGCACTGGGAGGAGGATTTGGGTGAGGAACTAGGCCATACAGAATGGAACTCTCTAACTCAGTTTAACTCTAAATCCATACTTAATACATCTTTAATAGAAGCTAGCTATAAAGTGTTTTTGCGGTGGTACATGGTCCCGGTCAGGTTGGCGGCGGCGGTTCGGGATGCATCTCCAAACTGCTTCAGGGGATGGGAACAAGTGGGCTCTGTCTTCCACACATGGTGGACTTGCGCGAAAGTCAGACGGTTCTGGATCCGCACATACAATTTTATATATTCTCTAACACATATTAACCTAGTGAAATCTCCCCAACAGGCACTTTTGGGTAAACCAGTTGAGGGAATACCAAAACACACTAAACGCTTTATAGCCTTTATATTTTCGGCCGCCAAAATTTCGATAGCCCGCTCGTGGCGGACTCCGGTAGTGCCGATTGAGCTTCTGAAGGCCAAGTTGACCTAGATATTGATTAATGAGAGGATGGTGGCGATGCTTAATGACAAAATGCACCTCTTTGAAAAAACTTGGGACCCCTGCGTACGATATCTAGCTGGTCCCCCTTAAACAGAGGGGGAGCAGTTGTCCACTGGGACCACATGACTTGTGTGTGAACCCCGATTTCGGAGACATGGGCCTGGACACCGACCCTTTTCCACCACTACTACTCCCTTTCTACTATCTATTTTCTACTGCTCTTTCCTCCTTTTCCATTCTCTCTCAATCCCCCCTATACCTCTCCATTCCCCTCTCTTTCTTTTTTTTTGTTTTTTGTTTTTCTCTTTTTTTTTCTTTTCTCTCTTTTCTCTTGTATGTTATAATGTTTGTCACAAGGATTCTAGTGTCAATGGACCACGGTTGGTCCACGGTTATCATTAACCATGGCCTCTGCCTCGGCTATGCACTCAGGTGGGTTTCCTGTGGAATGGCTGATGGTAGACGCCTCCCTGGTCCATTGTGCAATAATGGGTTTGGGGTCGGGGGGGCGCCTTCCCTCCCTTCGGGGGCGCAGGCTGGCCAAAGTTGAATTGGAGGGCATTGGGGTATGCTTATGTTAATGTTTGGGCCATTGTTCCATTGTTTACACTTTCATATCTACTGTTTTGACTGTATAGTTTTTATTACTTTATTTCATGGCCGTGGCCTGACTGTATTTTTGCACTGTTGTGACCTTTTCTTGAAAACTCAATAAAAATATTGAAATATAAAATAATAAAGTTGAAAGGAATCAGAAAAATCCAAGTTATTGATCAGATTGATATTACATGCTCAGTTTAAATATAAACAGTACTCAGCGGAGTTCTTCTAGTCTATAACAATAAAAATGTAAGCCATGAAGAGGTATCTGGAGCCTCACACCTCTGTGAAGTTTTGCTATCTTTAGTGTAGGAATGACAAACATGACATCGCCCTGCAGATCTAAAAAGTGATCTCGGTTTTCCAGAGGGTCATCCGTGTTCCTGAAGTATTCGTCCAGCAATGTGTAATCCAGACCAGAGATCGCACCCTGCACACACAGAAAATACCTAATCAGATTCAGATTCATGACTCCCCCCCTCCCTGGCTACATGACTAACACTCACCATACACATTACAATCTAGCCCCACAATATCTGTACAATCCTTTTTAGATCTGTGAAGGTTCTTTTTTTATCCATAATATAATGTAGCTGGCAGTAGATGGTCATAGCTTCTCCAAGAGGCATCTTCAGTTCTAGTGAATGTCACAAAGATATTCCAACATTTATATCCACACGGATGTCACTGACAGGGGCGTACCTAGAGCATTTGGATCCTATATCTGGCACCCCCCCCCCCTTCGGCGCGCAGGCGACGAAGAGCACATTGACGTGTCACATGTAGCGCCTCCACGCACTGCAGCCTGGAAGACAAAAGAATCCTCCTCCCTCTGCTCCCCCCGGCAACCAGGCCCCTCCTCCTCTGCAAAAACGGCGCCAATTTACCTGAGGCGCCAGACAGAAATACATGTAACTGACAGTGGCATACTTACTGGGTGCTACTGCCAGTGGTGTCACTAGGGTTTTTGGTCACCTGGTGCAGTAAAACATGGTGTCACTCCCCCCCCCAAAAAAAAATTATTTTCCTGTTTTCTGAAAGTGCCCCAAAGATGCAGCATGCGGGACTTTTGGTGCGCTTTCAGAAAATGCAGAAAAAAAACGCACAACCTAAAAAATCTATAGGACTGCAGTAATAACTGCGAGTAAAATGTAGGAAAACCCCCTTTACATTACACAGCCCCCGTACCCCTGAACCCCTTTACATTACACAGCCCCCCATTGGAACCCTTTACATTACACAGCCCCCCATCCCCCCATGGAACCCTTTACATTACACAGCTCCCACCCCCTCATGGAACCCTTTATGTTACACAGCCCCCGCCCCCCCCCCCCCCATAGAACCTTTTACATTATACAGTCCCCGCCTCCATAGAACCCTTCACATTACACAACACAGCCCCTGCCCCCAATAGAACCCCTTACATTACACAGCCCCCACATGGAACCCTTTACATTATACAGCCCCTGCCCCCCCATAGAACCCTTTACATTATACAGTTTCCGCACCCCCCAAATGGAAACCCTTTACATTAAACAGCCCCCCCCAATAGAACCCTTTACATTACATAGCCCTTGCCCCCCCCCTCAATAGAACCCTTTACATTATACAGCCCCCCAATAGAACCCCTTTACATTAGACAGCCCCCCAATAGAACCCCTTTACATTACACAGCCCCCCCAATAGAACCCCTTTACAATACAAAGCCTTTCGGATGAGGGGCAGGCCCTGAGCGCTTCCTCCCCACCGGACACGGGCTGAATAGTGTGGGGGTCGCCCGCACGGGGGGCCCGTTTCACCTCCCACCTTATGCTACCTATAGCCCTTCTCCCGTCTTAATATTTCTCACCTTTGATCTTCCCGTTCCTCTTTGTCACTTCCTCCTCCTTTTTCTTTTCCCCGCCTGTCCTTTTCTTGACCCTAGCCTTACACCCTTCCTTTATAGGCACGACTCTTACGTGTTATAACGTCTTAAACTAGTGCTCTCAGTTGGTATGGCCCCCTACGCTCATTTCACATCGGGTACCCCGCAGATTTCCGAAACCATGCCTTTGGGATGACTGGTGCCTTTTTGCTTTACCTGATGTGATACTTATGTGTTTGGTTGTTGTATATTCCAGTCCATTTACAAAGGTACTTTGTCGCTAAGTATACACATCTGGTTTCTGAATGTTCAAGTCCACATGCGTTGGATCTTTGTAGTGACGTACCTTCATGTTTTCCCTTGATGTGACCCTAAATTGGTTTATACACGTGTTGTACTGTATGTTCCCTCTCTATTTGTTTAAATAAAGTTGAATTTGAAAAAAAAAAAGATGTCTGTGTTCTTTATCTTTAGACTCTGTGTCCGTTGTTACTATCTTCTGTTGTTACTGTCTATTTCAGATGTTGCAGAGTCCTAATGACCCCAGTTAGTTTTCCCCAGATGGTGGTGGGAGTAAAATAGCACATACTGGTCTGTGTGGATATAAATACTGGAGTATGTTCCTGACACTCATCAGAACTAAAGAAGTAGCTTGGAAAAGCTACAAAACATCTTCAACATTACAAAACAAATCCAGTTGAATATGACCAACTAATATTAACCATTTTATATAATATTTACCAAAGTATTGTAGCATGAGGATCTCCCTGGATTGGCCAGTCAATGTCCATTCAATCAGTCAGTTAGACTACATAATTGTTGCATACTTACATAATTATGGTCACAAATCCTGGGACACTGTTAACCTATGATCTGCATTTCATCCATCTGCTTTCCAGGTGGGCACATTCAAATCTCAGACAAATCCTAAACACTCAAATCCTGGCCAGACCTCCCTCTAAATAGGTGGTGACCATCCATCATGCTTACTTTATGGTTTGACACCACCCAGATCCTACTTCTAAATATGTTGGCATTGCCCACTCAAGGCTCTAATCACTACAATTAATGACTTTTTGTTACTGAGTCTGTGTGGTAACTCAAAGAAGGTTGATGCTGAGATCCCAGATCATGACCCAGGACATTCTATAGGAGACTGTATAGTCAGAATGTAACGTGTGTGGTGAGAATTTTCCAGATGGTCACAATGTATCTTTGGGGCATTCTATAAGCGGTGTGTAAGGGGTAGGGTAGATTTACATTAAAGCATCATTCCAAACAAACTAAGGGTGGAGCCTGGTGGACAATTCGTATCATATATTGATTACAATAGGGAGATTTTCTGTTAATAGTCTCTAGCCCTGCCCCTTCCCACCACCACTCTTCCCACCACCACAACATTGGGTTTCTTGCAGCCCAGACACTGGGAAGGTACAAGGATCCATGTACGTATATCTGGTGGGGAGAAATCGTTCAGCACTCAATTAACATCCATTAGACTTCCAAAGTCTCAGAGGACTTACCAGAAATGGGGAACGTCTTATCTCGGATTGTATTGATTCCTTGGGCAACCCATTCAAGTAATCAGCTCCCAGACCCTGTCCAAAAACACATAGATTACAAAAGTTGCTCTTCACCCCAAGAAATATATATTGCTCATCTCCAGTCACCCTGCTAACTGCCAGACTAATAGAGAGCAAAATTCTGAATCCTACTGACAATGCCCCGCATAGGTTTCTGCCATTTTACTTCTCGTTTCTATCTCCATCCATCTGTGCTCTTCAGTATACAACGATCTGACATCCTTCCTTACCACTACCTCCTGTATCTCATAGACTGTCGATAAACAAAGCCTGTGCTGCACCTATTCTGCAAAACTCACCACCTTTCTCGATAATCTTCAAGATTTATCCTGTACTGCACCAATTCTATGGCTCTCATCACCCTCCACTATCATCTCCAAGATTTCTATTTGGCGTCACGTCTTCTATGGAGCTAATCATCTCTTTCTACCATCTGCTGCATTTTTCCCATGCTGCACTAGTTCAATGGAACTCACTACCTTCCACTATAATCCTTAGGGTTCCTCCTCCTGTGCCTCACCTATTACATATCACCTATCACTCACTGACCCAAAACATGGAAAATGTGCATATATTGCATAGATGTACTGAATATGTGTATTTTCCCAGGCATACACTTTAAATCGGTTGCAGAGGCTTTCAGTTCTGCTTGAAAACTTATGCAATTAATGCTAAGCACATCCGAGACAGAGGGTCAAGTAAGGATTTTCATACGGGTTTGTCTTTAAAGTCACACAGTGAATGGAGGGTGGAAGCAGGAACTGGCTGAGGACTAAAATATTTTATTATATAGCCACTAGAAGCAGTTTATTCTCCATGGTTGATTTCCTACCTGTGAGGCGGTCCAGCCAAACTCCTGCTCTGTCACACCGATGATAAAAGGAACTTTGTTATTTTCTTTGGAAGCCAATATCTCCTCTGCAGGTTTAGGCAGGAAAACTCCATCCACACAAATAGGTATTGGAATGAAATTCTGCAGAGATACAACAAATGTGAACATGAGAACCTGTCACAGAACCTGTCCCATAAAAGCTAACCTAAGCTGTACACAGTGTTCTATCAAGTCCACACAGGACAGGCCGGGAAGGTTCAACCCCCCGATTGTCCTGCAGACCAGAAATTCAGTTATAATATAAAAGAAGTAGAATTTATGGGGAACATAACATACTGATTTGGACATAATAGAAGCGATCTCTTGCTCAGACTTTATCCGTAGACAGTCCACCACAGAGGACGGCTCACATCCCGAGATATTAGCCACAAACTGCAAAGGAAGCCCAGAGAATAGAAGGCGTCATTACATTTCTGTCCTCCATCTTTTATTATTACTACTGCAATCTTATCCTAGTGTCTTGCAAAAACTTCACCAGTACCCAGAATCCTCTGAGAAGGTCGAAACAGCCACCAGGCAAGGGATGAGTGTGGTGTATTATAGGCCCTAATTGTGTATATGTTCAGCACATAAGTGTAATGACTTACATCTCTAAAGAAAATGACCTCCTTTGGGGAGTTGACCATGAACCCTGGCATTATGGCCACTCCACTCTGTGCGATAGCTCGATGAAATAAACCTCGGGCCAACGGGGAGAGGACCTGAAATCATAAAAGTGGACGGGTGTTCATTTTAAAAATATTTACATTTTGGCTACTTTTACTTCATTGCTGCATTCATCCTGGAGAAGTACAAGACCCAACAAAATGTACCCGCCAGAGCGTATAATCACTAAATACACTACATGGCCAAACAAAAAAAAGGACACCTGACCAATAAACCTATATGAGCTTGGTGGTCATCTCATTCCAAAACCATGACCATTAATGTGGAGTTGCAGCCCCCTAAAGGTCCTTAATATGCAGTTGCCCCCAGCCAATGGCTATTAATTTGGAGTTGTCCCCCATGGCTATTAATATGAAGTTGCCCCTTTGTGGCTATAACATTCTCCACTCTTCTGAGATGGCTTTACTCAAAAATTTGGACTGTGTCTGTGGGAATTTGTGCCCATTTGTGAGGACCACAATGTGATGATTTGGCTCACAATGGACGTTCTGATTCATCCCAAAGGTGTCCAGTAGGGTTAAGGTCAGGGCTTTGTGCAGGACACTCAAGTTCCTCCACACCCAACTGGTCACACCATGTCTAAATGGAGCTGGGAGTTGGAATTTCAAGTCATCCCAAAGCTGTTCAGTGGGGTTGAGGCCAGGGCTCTGTGCAGGGCACTCAAGTTCCTCCACACCAAGCTGGCCACACCATGTCTAAATGGAGCTGGGAGTTGGGATTCCAATTCATCCCAAAGCTGTTCATTAGGGTTGAGGTCAGGGCTCTGTGTAAGACACTCCTATTTCTATATCCAGCTGTCAGAATACAATAGCCGCAGTGGGAGATTTGTACATTTGCACTGTGTGGTGTGGATGGAGTAATCCAGGGGTGTACCTACAGGAGTCGCAATTGTGACACAGCTCTATGTCCCAGGGACCTGTGTGGCCCCCCTGTACACCAGGATAGGAGAAGCGATGGGGGCAGCTGCATATAGAGAAAATGATCTCTCCATTTTCCTCCTGGAGCCAATGAATGCCTGATTCTCCTTCTCTCCCTCCCACAGGCATTCAGTGGCTGCAGGGGGAAAATGGAGATATCAGTTTCTCTATATGCAGCTGCCCCACTGCTCCTTCTATCAAGCTTATTTCTGCTGCCACCCTGTGCTTTCCCCCCGGCCCCCCTTTATCCCACGCAGCTCTGAAAACTACCCCCTTCTCCTCTCCCGGCTGCTGCGGGGATCTGTCAGGATGGAGAGCAGGAAACTGGCTGGTAAATATGTCACTACTGGCCCCTTTCTTTTCTGAATGAATAGAGTCAGTGCTCTGTACCAATCCCTAACTCCTTCCATTCATCAACGAAACATAGTAAACTGTGTTTACTATGTTTCAGTTTGTGAATGGAGGGGAAGTTCTGTACAGAACTATTCCTATCTATTCATTCAGTGCAACTGAGGGTGCATTCTCAATTTTCTCTCTCTGTCTCAAAGATGGAACATCAGAGGTCCGTTTAGACCCCTGATATTTCACCAAAGCCCCCCAAATTTAAAAAAATGTTAAAAAAGAAAAGAAAGTTAAATAACAAAAATATAAAAAAAAACTACTGACACCAGTGGGGGGAACTACCAGGGTCACAAAGGTCACACTTGTGACCGGAACCTGGCGTTCTGCCACCAGGCTTGGTGGAAAGGGCCCCTTCTGGGGGTCAGGGGGGCCATTTATGGTTTCTTGCACCAGGGCCCTGAAGATTCTAGTTATGCAACTGGAGTAATCTATTTATGTGTATATGTGTTTGTTTGTTTGAAGCATTCAGGACCTTATTCCAGAAAGAGGTTATTTTTTTTTAGTTTTTTTGGACTTCCGAATACGTATTTCTTTTCTTAATATGCATTTACTGTATGTTTTCCTACACAGAAATCCAGGAGTGATGTGTTATTCCTAAAGAACTGGCCTACAGGAATTAGAAATATTTGATAAATTCCAGCAGCTGCCAGGAGAATTTACCAGTGCAGAGATGCTGATTCCACCTGCTGACTCCCCGAATATAGTGACAGATCCGGGGTCACCTCCAAAATCCTTAATGTTCTGCTGAACCCAACGTAGAGCCGCCACCTGGTCCAATAGCCCATAGTTTCCAGAGGCCGCCTGCTCATCTCCGGTGCTGAGATACAGATGGAAATAAAATCATATGTATCATTGTGTTTTCTCTGGAACATTTATAGGCTCCTGTTCTGTTTTCCCAGATCCAATTTTAAATGAGAAAGAAGGAGGAGGGACTACAGCTCAGTACTAGGAGCTGATAAGTGAATGATATTGAGGCCAACCAATAGGGTGTGAGGAGAAAAATGTTTGTTCTCTGGTCCCGTGTTTGACTCCCTAACATTGTCGATCAGTACAATGCAGTCTATACCAGAAAGTAATTACAATGATTTATGTCCAATGTACTGTAACCTACCTTAGGAATCCCAGAATTCCCAGTCTGTATTGGATCACCACATACACCACGTTTTCATGAGCGCTGATGGCAGAGCCATCATGCATAGCGGCGGTTCCCATTACCAGCCCTCCGCCGTGTATAAACACCATGACCTAAGAGAAGGAAATAGGGAATTGTTTTTTATCGATTTATTATCCTAAGACACTATCAGGCTGTGGAAATCTGACCCCGGGGTACTTTCTTAATCTTTAACATTGAGGAGGAAATAAAGGGAATAATTTCAATTTATTATAATAAAAACAGATCTGTAGATCCTCTGTCTATTGGCTACCTTAATATTTTGTATTTGCAGACTATACACTAAAGAACCAATACAAAATAATAAAACTATTTACACTGCTCACCATGTGTACACCTTCCCCCCGACTATTAGGCAGTGTGACAGTATGCAGGGGCTGGGCAGTAAGAAGCACACAGGGAACACCAGTAACACTTACAGGTAGCTTGGCGTTGTCACCTCGGTCAGAGGGAGTGAAGACATTCAGGTACAGACAGTCCTCAGATGTGGGAGGCAGTTTCACCACCATATGGATTACTTTCAACATTTTTCCAAAGAGTTCTGAATTCTGGGGACACCTGAAAGTAGACAATCCATGTCATCAGAAGAGGTACAGAGGAGGCAACTGTCCCTGGGCCCATCAGCTCAGTGGGGCCCCTTTTAAATCTCCTGCTACCCATATTTCGTAGCTGAGTGCCAACAGATAGAGAACTTCTCTCTATATCTTCTCCTTCCCCTACCTGTTGGTTGTGTCAGCAGGTGAACAGACCCCAGAACTCCAGGGAGGGTGGGAACCCCTCACAATGGACACAGCAGGTGTACAGACCTAGAAACTCAGCATATGAATGGTCAGAACCCCTCATAATGGGCACAGCAGGTGTACAGACCCAGGAACTTAGCACAAGTATGGTGGGAATCCCTCATAATGGGCACAGCAGGTGTACAGACCCGGGAACTCAGCACAGGGATGGTGGGAACTCCTCATAAAGGGCACAGCAGGTGTACAGACCCAAAAACTCAGCATAGGGATGGTGGGAACCCCTCATCATGGGCACAGCAGGTGTACAGACCCAAGAACTCAGCATAGGGATGGTCAGAAACCCTCATAATGGACACAACATGTGTACAGACCCAGGAACTTAGCACGGGTATGGTGGGAATTGATCATAATGGGCACACCAGGTGTACAGACCCAAGAACTCAGCATAGGGATGGTGGAAACCCCTCATAAAGGGCACAGCAGGTGTACAGACCCGGGAACTCAGCACAGGGATGGTGGGAACCCCTCATCATGGGCACAGCAGGTGTACATACCCAAGAACTCAGCATAGGGATGGTGGGAACCCCTCATCATGGGCACAGCAGGTGTACAGACCCAAGAACTCAGCATAGGGATGGTGGAAACCCCTCATCATGGGCACAACATGTGTACAGACCTGGGACATCCATACTGGGATGGTGGGAACCCCTCAGAATGAGCACTGCAAGTGTACACACCAAGGAACTTTAGCGTAGGGATGGTACGAACCCCTCATACTTGCAGCAGCAGGTTTACAGGCCCAGGAACTTTAGCGTAGGAATAGTGGGAACTCCTCATACAGTACTTGCAACAGCAGGTGTACAAACCTGCAATCTCAGTGCAGGAATAGAGGAACCCTTCATATTGGACACAGCAGGTGTACAGATCTGAGACCTCTATACAGGGATGGTGGGAACCCCTCAGAATGGGCACAGCAAGTGTGCACACTCGGTAACTTTAGTGCAAGGATGGTGAAAACCCCTTAATTCTAGCAACAGCATGTGTACAGACAAGGGAAGTTAGAACAGGGATAGTTGGAACCTCTCAGGGATTTCACAAATAGAATCCCCATATATAGTAGAGACTTTCAGAGGAATTGTTGCTCCAACATCCACCAAACACTGAAATATCAGTTCTGCTTCATAATTCCAGGATAATCAATTGCACCAGTGAGATGACAGCTCACATCCCAGGACTTACATGGGCGGGTCTTCTGCAGCTTCTCTCACTGACTTCCAGGGTTCTGGTGGTTCTGGTGCTGCAAACCGTAGCGGCCCCACTGGTGGTCTTGCAAAGGGGATTCCATGGAAAGCATGTACGGTTCTGTCCGCCTCTTTAACCATGAGTGTTGTACCTTGAAGTTTTCCATACCTTGTGTCCACCACGGGTCTTCCACCATCTGCTGAGTGTGTGAGAAAAACACTTCAACATAGCATCGTCTATATAGCATTGATCAAGTGATAAGAATTTATCCAGTCTAATTTAAATATCCTTGGTAATATGTACAAAAAGTCCTAATCTATAAACTCTTATATAATCTTTAAAGACAGCATAGTAATTTCAACAGTCATTTTAAACACATTTAACTCTGCATTAAACAAATCCCTGATGATCCTGCCATGACGATTTTAGTTCAGGCACTTCCTGTTACAGGGTGACAACACTCCTTGTCTCCCAGTTGTGCTCCTGCATTGTCCCCCTGTCACAGGAACTTCAAATGGAAACTACAAATAATTGTTTCAGCACACATTAAACAGATATAGTTCACTTTTGCTACCATTAGGACCCACCCACCCATACAGCCACGAGGGCATGTAGACAGGAAGTGGCGGCAAAAAGACAACAGGAGATCAGCAGCCCTGAAAAAAATGGCAGTTGTATATGATACAAAGTGCTGGAAATGTAACTTGTGGAAAATACAGCCTGGTTCCCCTTTGTAAGAAATTTCCAAAAGAATATATCAGATCTGATTGCCAGGAGTATTAAATGTACCAGGAAAGCTCATTCTTGTTATTTAGAAAAGTAAAAGATTACATTAATCAAAAATTGTCAAATATTGTACATTTGAAACTTTCACAGCAAAGGCTACTTAGGAGGGAATATCAATAAAGTGTATCAGTTCTCCATTCACACATGGCACATTTCAAAAACAGAGGGCGCTGCAGGGCACAGTAAATTTGAACAAGCCCTTTGAAAAATGCAGTTTACTGGCAAAGCATCAGGGAGACAAAAAAAGGTGAATAAAGCACCTGGACCAGATGGGTCCTCAAATGGCTGAGCTCTGTTATATCTAAGCCATTGTATCTAATTTTTAGGGACTCTTTAATGACTGTCTCGGTACCACTGGAGTGGTGTAAGGCCAATGTGGTGCATATATTTAAAAGGGATCAAAGTCTTTATCAAGTAACTACAGACCAGTTGGTTTAGTGTCTATAGTTGGAAAGATACTTGAAAGTTTAATAAAAGACCATATAGAAGAGTTTTTGATTTTGAAAGTAACATTTTAAACAATAGACAGCATGGATTCATGAAAGATGGAAGTTGTCAAACAAATCTGATTTCTGGAGGTAAGCAAAAACTTAGACAAAAAATAAGTGACTGTGGGCATACAGTAATATACTGCCAAAGCGTTTGACATAGTTTCCCACACACGGATAATGTGTAAATGAAAGTCTACAGGCTTGAAAAGATCAGTTTGTAAATGGATAGAAAACTGGCTAACAGACCAAATTCAGAGAGTAGTGGTTAAAGAGGAAGTAAACCCTCCTCTGCAACTTGTACCTATAGGTAAGCCTATGATGAGGCTTACCTATAGGTACTGTAAATATCTCCTAAACATGTACAGTTTAGCAGATATTTACCTTACATGCAGCCAGTGGTGCCGTTCCTTCAGAGCCCCGTGCCGTGACCGTCGGCTCCCGCGCACATGCGCGGGAGTGACGTCACCGCGGCTCCGGCCAATAAGATGGCCGGATGCCGCGATCCGGCAAGACGGGCGACTGAACATGTCGTCCATCATACAGCTAAGCGGACGGCACGGCAGGGGCTCGTTCTAAGGTAAGTATTTCATAATGAGCTAGTATGCGATGCATACTAGCTCATTATGGGTTTCTCTTTCAGGTTGAAAAAAAAAATCACTTTAATGGCAAAGCCAAGGAAAAATCCAAAGAAAATTCCAAGTTCTACTTACTGACCAGCCTGCAACCAACCAAATTGTCCTGTCTAACAGTATGTGTGAAAAAACAGGGGTTTATTCTGCACACATTTGTGTACCACCCTCCTCGGTAGGTGCTAGAGAGAAAGTATATTTTTTCTATCTTTTTATCTTTATATGTTTTATACATTTCATGCACTTTAACATGTTTGCACCTTTTTGTATTTGCATTTGAGCGCTGCACTTTTTTTGTATATTTGATGATTTAGTGTATGTATATCTTGCACCTTTTTGCTAGCAGCTTTTTACTTATGAAATGACGTAGGTGAAGGCGCCTGGTTTTGTTTTTATGAAATTAAATTAATACCTGCTGTCCCTTTTTTTTTTGTGTGTAGCGAAGAAGGGATACTATAAGAAGAATAAAGTAAATTTAATAGAGTCTCTCACCATATTCTTTACATGGGGGTTAACATATCCCTATGCTTTTTATATTACTCAGCATCTTATGCCAATCTGAAATTTCTATGTGCACACATTATACCATTAGACTCCAACAAAATGGCGGCGGTCACCGGAAATAATGCTTCCAGGCGAACTCTGCAATTCATTTGACATTTTGGTTGGACTCTTGGTATGTTTTATATATATATATATATATATATATATATATATATACAGTGGATACGGAAAGTATTCAGACCCACTCTTTGTTATATTGCAGCCATTTGCTAAAATCATTTATGTTCATTCTTCTTCCTCATGAATGTACACATAGCACCCCATACTGACAGAAAAACACAGAATTGTTGACATTGTTGCGGATTTATTAAAAAAGAAAAACTGAAATATCACATGGTCCTAAGTATTCAGACCCTTTGCTGTGACACTCATATATTTAACTCAGGTGCTTTCCATTTCTTCTGATCATCCTTGAGATGGTTCTACACCTTCATTTGAGTCCAGCTGTGTTTGATTATACTGATTGGACTTGATTAGGAAAGCCACACACCTGTCTATATAAGACCTTCCAGATCACAATGCATGTCAGAGCAAATGAGAATCATGAGGTCAAAGGAACTGCCTGAAGAGCTCAGAGACAGAATTGTGGCAAGGCACAGATCTGGCCAAGGTTACAAAAAGATTTCTGCTGCACTTAAGGTTCCTAAGAGCACAGTGTAAAGTGCAGAGAGAGGTTGTAAACGGTGCTACCTTTGTGCAATTAAAAGAGATAAAGTGCATACATTTGCTATCAAAGAAATGTTATAAAAGGGGTGTCCCATAAACCAAAAAAAGGTTTAAATAATATTATATATGCTATATATCAAGTGGGTTCAAGTCAGAAAAGAACCAATTTCCTAATCCGTGATAAATAAAACCCAAAAAGTGCTGAAGTGCAATAAATAAATTTAATAACATAGACAGTGTTTTTATTGTGATGTACAAATAATGAAAATCAATCCAGTGTAGAAAATAAGCTCAAATGTTAGTGACATTCCTGGCACTGTTTACTGCTGAAAGTGGAAATCTCAAAAACCGGAAGTGACGCTGTGACGCAATGGACCCGCCCTAAGAGCACAGTGGCCTCCATAATGGCCTCCATAATCCTCAAATGGAAGACGTTTGGGACGACCAGAACCCTTCCTAGAGCTGGCCGTCCGGCCAAACTGAGCTATCGGGGGAGAAGAGCCTTGGTGAAAGAGGTAAAGAAGAACCCAAAGATCACTGTGGCTGAGCTCGAGAGATGCAGTCAGGAGATGGGAGAAAGTTGTAGAAAGTCAACCATCACTGCAGCCCTCCACCAGTCGGGGCTTTATGGCAGAGTGACCCGAAGGAAGCCTCTCCTCAGTGTAAGACACATGAAAGCCCGCATGGAGTTTGCTAAAAAACACCTGAAGGACTCCAAGATGGTGAGAAATAAGATTCTCTGGTCTGATGAGACCAAAATAGAACTTTTTGGCCTTAATTCTAAGCGGTATGTGTGGAGAAAACCAGGCACTGCTCATCACCTGTCCAATACAGTCCCAACAGTGAAGCATGGTGGTGGCAGCATCATGCTGTGGGGGTGTTTTTCAGCTGCAGGGACAGGACGACTGGTTGCAATCGAGGGAAAGATGAATGCGGGCAAGTACAGGGATATCCTGGACAAAAACCTTCTCCAGAGTGCTCTGGACCTCAGACTGGGCTTGTTGGGTTTACCTTCCAACAAGACAATGACCCTAAGCACACAGCTAAAATAACGAAGGAGTGGCTTCACAACAACTCCGTGACTGTTCTTGAATGGCCCAGCCAGAGCCCTGACTTAAACCCAATTGAGCATCTCTGGAGAGACCTAAAAATGGCTGTCCACCAACGTTTACCATCCAACCTGACAGAACTGGAGAGGATCTGCAAGGAGGAATGGCAGAGGATCCCCA
Organism: Pelophylax lessonae; assembly: GCF_965119305.1. Classification (NCBI taxonomy): domain Eukaryota; kingdom Metazoa; phylum Chordata; class Amphibia; order Anura; family Ranidae; genus Pelophylax; species Pelophylax lessonae. The sequence continues at coordinate 205,605,575 of NC_138777.1, read as the reverse complement.
AATCCAGGTGTGAAAGACTTGTTGCATCTTTCCCCAAAAAGACTCCTGGCTGTATTAGATCAAAAGGGGGCTTCTACTAAATACTGAGCAAAGGGTCTGAATACTTATATTTCAGTTTTTCTTTTTTAATAAATCTGCAACAATTCTGTGTTTTTCTGTCAGTATGGGGTGCTATGTGTACATTCATGAGGAAGAAGAATGAACTTAAATGATTTTAGCAAATGGCTGCAATATAACAAAGAGTTAAAAATTAAAAGGGGGTCTGAATACTTTCCGTACCCACTGTATATATATTGTTACGGAACAGGGCACCCCTGAGCAGGTACCTCCGTTGACAGATGCTCCTAGTGCTTCCTGAGGGCTCCAAGGACTCCACCAGACACCGTAAGCACTTCAGACTCCACGAACCGCCGCAGCTTGGTTAGGGTCTTGGCATCTCCTACCCACCCTGGACCAACGACAAGGCCCCAGGTTCCTGTGGGTGAACCTCTCTTTCCCCAGAGAGTGCAGCACGAACAAGCTCTTATACAAGCTCTTAAAAGAGCTTAGTGATTCTCTAAGGGAGTATGGAAGACCATAGCAATCCCTGCAGCAGATTCCCCCAATAACGAGACAAAGCTCCGAGATGAGGGTAAAACAGGAACAACATTTATTGGAAGAACAGAGCACACTTTTATACAGAAATTGGAACATCCTTCCCCCAACAACCGCTTTCCCATTGGTCAATTGTAAAGTACTTGCAGTTCTCACCAAGGTCCTCTCCAGTATATGCAAATGAGGGCTTGAGAATGAGTCAATAGTGATTGGTCAGATAGCTTTGACCAATGCAAGGAGACAGAAGCCCCAGGGGGCAATCAAGGCATACAACAGTCAGACACAGAACAATGGTTCCCTAGCGAGCCCTCAATACACATCACTCTGAGTGTCAATAGACCGCCCGTCTCCTCAGAACTTCCTGTAATGCCCATATTAGGAGTTGGCTTCCTGTTCCTTACAGTTTACAGGAATACGTTTTAGCTTCCTGGAGAGGCAAGGCTCCATTAGCCACATGTTTAAAGAAACACAAAAGGACACAAAAATGCATAACTCCCAGTCTACTGAACAGAACCCCTACATTCAACCCATCCCCAGATAGCCTGGATCTGAGCGCTCAACATATCCAAACAGCGCTCAGATGCCACAAACACAGTCAAATCGCCATGGGGTTTACGTTTAGCCTGGGCTGATGAGAGGGTCCATAGTCCCATTGCAGCAGGCGGGCAACCAGGCTCCTCCAATGCAATGTGGCGAGACTGGTCTCGTCACATCTATATATATATATATATATATATATATTACAGTTTGAGGTAATGTTTGCAAAGCTCCTGATGACGCTTTCAACGCGAAACGGCCGTAGAGCTATTACCTCAATGCCTAAGGTCCAGCCATCACTCCATTTTTGAAGTGGTGGCTTTTGATGTGAGTCTTTTATATCATTATTGTTTTTTATCATATGTATACTGTACTGGCTTGTCAGTGTTGCAGCATTGTTTTATTACATTTTAATATTGTGCTACACCATGAGCCTTTTCTTTTTATTTAATCTCTCTCATGTGGTGTGCTGAGCTGTCTGCTCTGCTGGAGGGTGTTCTCGTGGCTGGATATCATCGGTTTGCCAGGCTTTCCAAGATCATGAGGTTTATAGATATATACCTGATTGCTGTCCTATAACATAGAGAGCATTTGGCTCTGGTGAGTTTGAAATTCACATATACGGTGGAGGATACAGCTGTACGTGGGATCATTACGGCTTATCATTGCACTGGGACACTTTAAATGAATACTTGAATGAACTTTTTCTTTGAATTTTTTTCAATTGTTTAATTGCATTCCACATCCCATCATTGGAACACTTTATATATTTTACATATTTCATGCACTTTAACATGTTTGCACCTTATTGTATTTGAGCGCTGCAATTTTTTGTATATTTGATGATTTAGTGTATGTATATCTTGCACCTTTTTGCTAGCAGCTTTTTACTTATATTTTAAGCGCTGATTCCTTTTTTTGTTTTCACCAGAGAGAAAGTATAGTTTATGCTCTGTCTGCTTACCAGAGGAGCTGAAGGTAAATACATCATGTTCTCTGCTTACCAGAGAGCAGGATCTGTTAGTGAGGTCTGCTCATTGTGCAACTCATTCTGTCTAGAGAGTGTTTCACGCTGGTACAATAGGGAGGCATGTTGGACAGTGGGTGGAAACCTGACGAATGGGTGCATGGGTTTTTGATACAGTCCTGATGATTGGCCGGGGAAAAATCACCTTGGTGCATGTTGGGATACTGTATAAAAGCCAGGAGCACATGTACGCGAGGTCCTTCGTTGGGGAGTGGAGTCCTGGAGGGAGGGGGCGGCTGCCTCCTCCTCTGTAGAGGCGCCATGAGGCCTCAGGGGGTCATCCTGAGGGCTGGAATAGTAGCTGAACCCAGATGAACAGGGAAGCTGCCTGAGAGGGGAGACACTGGAGGTCCTGTTTCTGCAGTATCGTGAGTACAGGAACTCGTGTCAAGGGGCCTGACCTGAGGGGGTCACCCCTGCTCTTAGTATAGTCAGAGGACAGGTGTCAGCAGAGAGGGGATGCTAGTGAGAGTGTCCTTAAGATAATATATCAATCACCAAGTCATCTTGTCAGAGAGTAAAGAGGGCAAGAGACTAAACCCCATCTACACTTTTGGTAGTGTGGATTAACAGCCTGGCTGTTCCTGGTCACTAGAGAAGGTTTGAAGATAGAAGTTCTCATCTATGTGACTAGTTCCATTGGAGTATCTCACTATTCCCTTCTCCTATCCCTATTACAAAACAAACGACAACAAAAAAAAACCAACACCCCTGGACTGTTTATTTCTGTGAAGAGCCAACAGGAGCAAGGAGGGATTCAGGTATTGTATCTACTTATAACCATGTGTTGGTAACCAGGGGAGCCTGTAGAGTTAACATGTAGCATGTTGCTACATTTGCAAATACATGCGTAAGCTACAGGCCCCAGCAAGGCACCCTGTTACCTGTAGCTCCTACCTCTGACTTTGAGGAGGTTTAACAGTGGAAGCACATGCATACTAATGGATAGATAAAGGGGCAGATGGGCTGGAGGGAGCCCACCCCCCTCCTTAAAGGTACAGGGGCACACTGAGCACCCAGCACATAGCACAATGGCTGCAAAGGTGTCAGTGCATTGCCTGACTAATATATCAGCAGTACAAAAAGTTATCCACTGCCCCCACCTATAACTGGCCTTTGCAGCAAGAAGCATTGGAGGGCACCATATGTCTAAAAATCCAAGGAAAATTCCAAGTTTTATTTACCGACCAGCCTGCGACCAACCAAATTGACCTGCCTAACAGTATGCATTAAAAACAGGGATTTAGTCTGCACACATTTGCAAATACATGCGTAAGCTAAAGGCCCCATCAAGACACTCTGTTACCTGTAGTTCCTACCTCTGACTTTTGAGAGGCTCCATATATACCACATATGGTGCCCTCCAATGCTCCTTGCTACAAAGGCCAGTTATAGGTGGGGGCAGTGGCTAACTTTGTGTACTGTTGATATATTGATCAGGCAACACACTGACACCTTTTTATATTATTTGGGCAACTATATGGCAAATAAGGGCCCCTTTCACACATGTGGACTGTTCATTTAATCAGTTCAGTCACATCAAAATGTATGAAGTATTCATCTGTGGTAATCGGTTTCTCATCCGTTTTTCATCAGTTATCAGTTTTCATCACTTTTTTCATCAGTGATGATCAGTTTTTTTTTTTTTTTACATCCACTACCAATGCAAAAATGGATGAAAAACTGACCATTCGTCAGTTTACATCTGTTTTTCGTCCGATCTGTTTTTTTGATGGAAGAAAAATAGAGCTTTGATCCGTTTTAAAAAACAGATGATGATGGATGCGGATGTAAACTGATGTAAATGGATGATCATCCATTTGCATCCATTTTTTCATAGAGATGCATTGATGTCCGTTTTTCATCCGTCAATGGGTGGATGAAAAACAGACAGCATGTGTGAAAGGGGCCTTAAGCCTCGTACACACGCAACGAATTTCCGCCGACCGGTCGTCCGTCTTTTGTCCAGAGTGGTGTCTGTTGGTTGGAATGTGCTCTAGACTGCACACGAATTTTCCCGCACAATAGAATTCTACTTCAGAAGTGATGTCATGTGTTGGATTGCTTTCTTTGTGTTCTTTCATCTCTGAGCATGCCTAGTCTTGCTCATAAGATTTTTCCCCATCGAAATCTGTACTAAGACAAAAATCGGACGTGTTTTGACGGTCGACAAAAATTATATAGCCTGCACACCAGGATTTTTTCGGCCGAAAAGTCGGAGTCGGTTGTCGGAAGCACCATACTAACAAGCCGAAAATCGGCAGATTGGTCGTCGGACGAAATTTCCCAGCCGAATTTCTACTCGTGTGTAGGGGGCTTTAGATGTTGATAAAATAAATTACTTGGGTGGGGGACAAACCTGCAGGCATCATGCCTACTAGGAGGAGAACAGCAGGGGGAGTCATTAGCAGCGAAGGATCTAAGTGAGTGTTCTAGATCGTAGATTTAATAATAGCATGCAAATAACTATGTAACTATGAGAGGATATGCTGTTGATGTGATACCAGCAAATTGTGGTACTGCATTACAATTGCTGGGAAAGTACCAAGTGTATACAATATAAGAACCTGACTAGTACCTGAAACTCTGAAAACTCAGCTACTACGTTCTTATGCTACATGAGAATGTGCCATTATTATTCAATACCTGTAACAGTAATAAGGATTATAATGATCAGAGCCTCAGAGTAAGATTTTTAGATACGGATGATATGCTGATTTTATTTGGTATCTGCATCAAAGTGATCTCTTCTCTATACAGTAGTGCTCACTGACATATGGTGCACCAGATCCTCCAGCTACATTCTCCATAATAAAAGTGTAAAATATGCAGCAGGCACAGTAGGGATGGTGGAAACCCCTCATAAACAGCAGGTGTGCAGACCTGGGAACTGTGCAGCTATGGTGGGAACTCCTCCTAATGGGCACAGCAGGTGTACAGACCCAGAAAGCCAGTACAGGGAAAGTGGGAACCCCCATAATAAACACAGCAGGTGTGCAGACCTGGGAACTCAGCACACGGATGGTGGGAACCCCTCATAATGGGCACAGCAGGAGTACAGACCCAGGAACTCAACACAGTGAGGATGGGAACGCCTCCTAATGGGCACAGCAGGTGTACAGACCCAGAAAACCAGCACAGGAATAGTGGGGACCCCCATAATAAGCACAGTAGGTGTGCAGACCTGGGAACTCAGTGTAGCAATGGTGGGAACCCCTCATAATGGACACAGCAGGTGTACAGACCCGGGAACTCAGTGCAGGAAGGGTGGGAACTCCTCATAATGGGCACAGCAGGAGTACAGACCCGGAAACTCAACACAGGGAGGGTGGGAACCCTTTATAATGGGTACAGCAGGTGTACAGACCCAGGAACTCAGCACAGGGATGGCAGAAGCCCTCATAATGGGCACAGCAGGTGTACAGACCCGGGAACCCAGAACAGGGATGGTGGGAACCCTTCATAATGGGCACAGTAGGAATACAGACCCAGGAACCCCGCACAGAGATGGTGGGAACCCCTTATGTGTACAGACCCAGGAACTCAGCACAGGGATAGTGGGAACCATTCATAATGGGCACAGCAGGAGTACAGACCCAGGAACTCAGCACAGGGATGGCGGGAACCCCTATTAATGCGCAAAGCAGGAGTACAGACCCAGGAACTCAGCACAGGGATGGTGGGAACCCCTCATAATGGGCACAGCAGATATTAGGAAATTCAGCACGGAGATCTCCCTAATAAAATCTCACGCAGACAGAATACACTGTCAGAAGAACTAACAATAAATAACTTGTTAGTGATGAAGTAAATAGGCACCATGAATTATTATGACAGAATCTTACCTGTCCCACAAGTCACCAGAATGGAGCCGTACAGAACAAGAATGGGGATGAGAGCTCCCATGGTTATGCGAGCGTTGGGAGAAAGAGGCGTATTATGTACATCCTGCCAGAGATCTGCACAATAAACATTACTGGCTGGCGGCTGTCCAGGATCGCTACCGATCTCTGTGAGTACATGAAATCCTGGAGTGTACCCAGAAACACGTACTGTGAGTGCCTCTGAGGACAAAGTACCCGCCGGGTCAGCCAGGGTGACGAATACAAGTACCAAAATAACATGAATATTGGCAGGAATCAGCATTAATATGGAGCAATATAATGATAATCTCCGATCTCACTATGACACAGCACAATATTCATATTATATTCCATGATAAAAAATGTTTTATTGAATAAAAACAAACCTAGAAGTATACTATGTAGCAGAATTCCCCGACCCAGACCTAATCTCCGAGGTAGGAGTCCAGGACAACCTGGGCTCTAGCGATCACAGGATGATCACATTTAGCGTAAATAACAATATAACAAGGCATTTGGGGAACATAAGAACCCTAAACTTCAGAAGGGCAAACTTTCCCAAATTGTGCTCCATGATGGAAAGGGTAAACTGGGACCAAACCCTGGGAACACTGACCACGGAGGAAAAATGTGAATGCTTTAGGAACATATTAAACAAATGCATCTTGCAGTGCATTCCTATAGGAAATAAATTTAGAAGAGACAAAGCCAAACCTGGCTGGCTAAACCGTAATGTTAAAAAACTTATTAGGGGGAAAAAAATGGCCTTCAAGAAATATAAATCAGAGGGCACAGTATCGGCTTTCGAGCGAAATCAAAATGGATAAAATCAACTTTGAGAGACAAATAGCGGAGGATAGTAAAAAGAATCCAAAGAAATTCTTTAAATATATCAACAGCAAAAAATCTAGGGCAGAGCATATTGCACACATAATTAACGATGATGGGAGGATGGTTACAGAGGACACTGAAAAAGCAACCGTGCTGAACTGCCGAAGCTTTTTTCTCGTCAGTCTTTACACAGGAAAAAGAGGGGTACACTGACCACGACTATATGGTTAGTAGTAATACACAGGACTTGCCGCTATGGCTAACAGAGGGTGAAATCAGGGAAAGGCTGGATAAAATGAACACAAACAAATCACCAGGCCCGGATGGCATACATCCGAGAGTACTCAAAGAACTCAGTAAGATTATATCTAGACTACTGTTCCTGATCTTTGCTGACAGTATTATGACAGGAAATGTACCAGAGGATTGGAGGAAAGCTAATGTGATACCGATATTCAAAAAAGGGCAGAGGCATGTCCCGGGAAATTATAGGCCTGTCAGTATGACATCGATAGTATGTAAACTTCTGGAGGGGATGATAAGGGACTATATCGCAGAGTTTGCTAAAGACAACAACATCATCAGCAGTAATCAGCATGGGTTTACAAATGGGCGTTCTTGTCAAACCAATCTCTTAACATTCTATGAGGAGGTGAGCTGTGAGCTAGATAGGGGAGACCAGTGGATGTGGTGTACCTGGATTTCGCTAAGGCGTTTGATACAGTTCCCCACAAGCGCTTAATTTATAAAATAAGGTCTGCAGGCATCGACCGCAGGGTTTGCTCTTGGATACGGAACTGGCTAAAAGGGCGTGTCCAAAGGGTGGTAATAAACAGCGCATACTCAGACTGGTCTGAGGTGGTAAGCGGGGTCCCCCAAAGCTCAGTCCTGGGACCAACCTTGTTCAATTTATTCATAAACAGCATCGAGGATGGGATCAGTAGTTCTATATCAGTTTTTGCAGATGACACAAAATTGGGCAGGGCAATAACTACACAGCATGAAGCAGATATCCTACAAAATGACCTGGACAAAATAACAGAGTGGGCAACGACATGGCAAATGAGGTTTAATGTGGAGAAGGTAAGGTTTTGCACTTGGGGACTAAAAACATAAAAGCACAATACACGCTAGGAGGGGAACCCTTGGGGGAATCAAAAATGGAGAAAGATCTGGGAGTCTTGGTAGATGATAGACTAGGCAATAGCATGCAATGTCAAGCGGCAGCTGTCAAAGCCATCAGAATATTAGCATGCATAAAGAAAGGGATGTATTCCAGAGATAAGACTATAATCCTTCCATTTTATAAAACTCTAGTCCGACCACATCTGGAGTATTCTGTCCAGTTCTGGTCGCCAGTCCTCAGGAGGGTTGTGTTGGAGCTGGAGAGGATCCAGAGAAGGGCAACTAAACTAATTAGGGGATTGGAGGACCTAAATTATGAAGAGCGTCTGCAATCGCTTGATTTATTCTCCCTGGAGAAGAGACGCCTGAGAGGGGACATGATAGCAATTTATAAATATCTCAATGGTGATCTCGACATAGAAAAAAAGCTATTCAGTCGTAGAGAGTGCATGAGGACTCGAGGGCATACATTGCAATTAGAGGAGAAGCGTTTTAACCTCAGGCAACGTGGGGGGTTCTTTACTGTTAGGGCTACAAGATTGTGGAATTCTCTACCACAAGAGGTGGTTTCTGCGGGAAGTATGGTGGCTTTCAAAAGACTCTTTTGAGACGTACATGTCAAGGATCAGAACATTCAGGGGTATGTGAGATGACTACAGCCACACACACCTACACAGGTTGAACTGGATGGACTATTGTCTTTATTCAACCTCACCTACTATGTAACTATGTAGTCACAGTTATTCTTAGTCACTGTCACAGTTATATCCTATAGTCACTAACTATTCCCCTCTGGCTCCCCCCCAGCGGCTGAACAGCTAATCAGTCACCTACTCACGTCCCTGCTGCTGTTGCTCCCTCTGTCCTCCTGACCGTCCTCCGTCACCGCCGACGCTGTCGCCGTTCAGTTGCTATTTGCTAGTCACCGATTCCCCGGAGGTCCCCGCACCCGGCTCCCTTGTGCGGCCTTTTCCTCCTCGCACTCAGCTCCCTCGCTGCACACACACACAGCTTCCGGCTTCTCACAGCGCCTCCTGACACACAGCGCCTCCTGACTCCAGTTCTGACTGAAGATGCTGTGCTAGTGGGGCCCCCCCAGCAAGGCATTTCTCCCTAGTGTTGAAGACCTGTGGCCTGGCATGGTTCAGGATAGGAGAATGCCTATGCCTTGCGGGTGGATTGGGGGGGCAGCAAAAACACAGCTCAGCCATGCATTTTTACTGCCCCCAACCAGGAAAATGGGGGGGGGGTGGTGAGCAGGCATATTCCTATCCTGAACCATACCAGGCCACATGCCTTTAACTCTAGGGAGGGAAAGCATCTTGTCCCCATGTTGTCTCAACCGCCCCATTAGGCTACAACGGACGGGGATGTTCACATGTCATGGCTGCAAGCTTCACGCCCGTGGCAAAGTTCACCCAACATGTAGCAATCCTCAGGCAGCAAGCCTGCCAAACGTTACCATGTAGCCCTCCAGCTGCTGCTGAACTACAAGTCCCATGAGGCATTGCAAGGCTGACAGCTACAAGCATGGCTTCCAAAGTCAGAGGCATGATGGGACTTGTAGTTCCGCAACAGCTGGAGGGCCACAGATTGAGCACCCATGCGCTACACATTCAATAAAATGGGGAAGAGTCGCAAACGCCATGCAACCGTCTGCAATGTATGTGGTTGAGGTGCATTTTTCAGAAAAAATGGGGTTAACAGGCGGTGAGGCAGCATCGTATTGCTTCTTCATCGCCTGTTAGTCGCCTCTGATGTGTGATCTGAACTCAGATTGGGCTTCAGAGGAAAGAGAGATTTAATCGCATATCTACCCTAAGGGTCTGGTATGTACTCTTAAGGGGATTGCCAATTACGTTTATTTTTTTTGCAGGGGAGCCCGCCCTTAAAATCTATACCAGACAACCCTTTGCCTATTAGCCAAGAAAATGCACGTTTTGATTTGGGAGATTCTGCTCCTATTGATTTCAAAGGATTTCGGGATTCAGCATCAAAACTTCTTTAAAGTTGGCCGAACCCCACTCAAACCAAACCCAGGGCAGTATGGCTTATTCCAAAGGCTGGCCATACACGGTTTGAATCTCGCTCAGCTCAGCAGGAATGGGCAGGCTAAATGTACCAAGTAGATCAACTTGGGTAAAACCAGCCTGCCAGATTCGATAAACTTGGGTACAACCAGCCTGCCAGATTCGCTTCAGGCTGCTATAGCCACTACCAATAATCGCTGTCTTCTCCTGGCGTGGGGGCGGGGGCTTCCTCCGCCTGCTCCCCCTGGGAGACGACAATTGCTGATTCCCCTGTCAGCACTGCCTGTGCAGGAAAGAAATTTGCACCATGTATGGCTGGCATTACTCAGCATAGTGTGCGCATGAAACTTAAAATCGGCCAGGGACTGAGGAAGATTTTTGGAGAATTTCATTCCTCTTTAATTTAAGCTCATATATCCACATTGATATTTAAAGTGTCGTGACTTCCAGACTTGTTAGCCATCCTTGTTGGAAAATTCATTAAAACAATTCTCAGAGATCAAGTCAAGAAACGATCAGACAAAATATATTTACAGTAAAAAAACAAAACATTTATTTCTGTTTATTTCAAGTATATGAAGAATGGAATGTCAGCCCACAGGTTCACAGCGTCTCAGATTCTCAGTGCTATTAAAGAGGGTGTTAGGGCGGAGCTCCCCTTTTTTACAGGGCCAATCCAGACAAAACTGATATTTGAGTTATGGGTCAGGGCTGGCAGGATGAAATGTGACCTGGAACTTGATATGTCCCGGCATCAGCGATAGGATCTCATTCAATGGGGGGGCGGATCTGGGAACACCATTATAAAGTCTCCAGGAGAGATAGAAAATAAAAACCAGCCAGTCTCCACCCACAACTGAAATATCAGCCTGGACTTTATTCATCTTACTGCAAAATGCTTTCGGATGGTGATTTGACAATTTACTATACGGTCCAGAGGGATCTAAAGCTCGCTGTGCTCTGCCGCCTCCTCTGATATCTTCTTAATTTTCTCAGGGAGAATTTTGTTCCAAAATTCATATTTTTCGTCTTTCAGTCTCTGAGCGGCCTTCTGCTTCGGCTGAAGATCAATCTGCAGATAACCTTCATCCTGGTCATACCGCGGCCAATCAGCCAAGCCGGGTCCATTGGGGTTCCTAAAATAAGACGAACAGGAATTATAATCAGTAAGAAAAGGGGAAAACTCTGCACCAGAAGAGCTTGCATTCTAAAATCCATTTTCTTTTGCTGATGTAAGCTTGTTTGTTTTTGTTTATTTATGTATATATTCATTTTTTAGGCTACATTCACACCTGAGCGTAGCGTTTTTCGCGCGTTTTTTTACCGCGATTTTACCGCGATTTTTGCGGCGTTTTTTACCGCGATTTTACCGCGATTTTTACCGCGATTTTTGTGCAGGCGTTTTTAGATTGAATAGAGATCAATGGAAAACGCCTGTAATCTGCCCAAAAAGAAGCTCATGTACTTTTTTGAGCGTTGGGCGTTTTGTATACAGCTTCAAAACGCTCAGATGTGAACAGGGGCCATTGAAATGAATAGGATTTGTCTTGTTGGGCGTTTTGAGAGCTGATCCTAGAGCAGAAAAACGCCCCAAAAACGCCCCAAAACGCCTAGATGTGAACGGAGCCTTATTGTATATATGTAAATATGTTTTTATTATGTTTTATGTAAGATTTTTAATAAACAAAAATGTACACTCTTTTTATTATTATAATTTTATTGTAACTTTATGTAACTCTGACTTTTACCACAGCACTGTACAGGGAACGCTGAGCGAATCACATAAGTCTCTGCGCCATTACACTCTAATGTCCCCCTCTCCCACAGTCACACACTATTATTATACATTATATTACCAAAAGTATTGGGACGCCTGCCTTTACACACACATGGATTTTAATGGCATGGAAGGCTGTCCACAAGGTTTAGCAGTGTGTCTATGGGAATGTTTGACCATTCTTCCAGAAGCGCATTGGTCTGGCTCGCAGTCTGAGCTCTAATTCATACCAAAGGTGTTCTATCAGGTTGAGATCAGGACTCTGTGCAGGTCAGTCAAGTTCCTCCACCCCAAACTCGCTCATCCATGTCTTTATTGACCTTGCTTTGTGCACTGGTCCAAATCATATGGTGGAGGGGAGGTTATGATGTGGGGTTGTTTTTTAGGGGTTGGGCTTGGCCTCTTAGTTCCAGTGAAGGGAACTCTTAAATTGTCCACATACCAAGACATTTTGGACAATTTCATGCTCCCAACTTTGTGGGAACAGTTTGGGGATTGCCCCTTCCTGTTCCAACATGACTGCGCACCAGTGTACAAAGCAAGGTCTATAAAGACATGGATGAGCGAGTTTGGGGTGGAGGAACTTGACTGGCCTGCACAGAGTCCTGACCTCAACCTGATAGAACACCTTTGGGATGAATTAGAATGCAGACTGAGAGTCAGGCCTTCTTGTCCAACATCAGCGCCTGACCTCACAAATGCACTTCTGGAAGAATGGTCAAACATTCCCATAGACACACTCCTAAACCTTGTGGACAGCCTTCCCAGAATAGTTGAAGCTGTTAGAGCTGCAACGGGTAGGCCGACTAAATGTTGAACTCTACGGACTAAAGCTGGATACACACTATACAATATTCTATAGATTTTATTCCTTTAAATTTACCAAAACCATATAATATATGAGTTAAAAACTTAAACACTTTCAATTTGTATGCAATCAGGCAGGCCCTTCCACTACATAGTTGAAGGTCAATCTAAAGGTAATACAACAACAAAAGTTGTATATGTGTATCCAGCTTAAGACTGGGATGTCATTAAAGTTAATGTGCATGTAAAGGCAGGCGTCCCAATACTTTTGGTAATAGTGTATATTTATATAGCTCTGACACAGGCAAGACATACAGCATAAACTCCGTGTTAAAAATATTAGGAATTGAAACCAAGACTTCAACACTGCCAAAAAAAAAGAAAATTACCCAGGAAGGCACTATGATCGGCTCTCTCCCCCAGCTACTGAGTGTGCACAACATTATGAAATAACAGAACTGTTTATTTTCTTTACAAGGTCATAGATAAGCCTGCACCATTTATGACTGGATATTCACATTCTTGAATAAGCGCAACCATGACTGGCTTTCTTTATTACTGGTCCAATCTGGTTAGGCCCAGCAGTGCAGTCTCCAGTACTGAAGGCCCAATTTTTGAGTCTTACCCGGTCCGAGCGAAGTTGGCCCAGTATTTCATGACGTTTTTACTAAGGACCATTTCATCTTCCTCTGATTTGCCTGGTGGTGAAAAGAGATATCAATGCTGAGATACCAGATAATATCAGATGGCTCATAGATGACCTATAATTGAATCCGCCTAAGAAGTCTGTGGGGTGAATGGTAGAAGGGACAGTAGTTAGGAAAATGGATTTACCTGAAAAGAGAATACCATCACTGAGGAAGGGTCCTCCAATCACGAAGAACATCTCATCCCCATGGTCGGCCTTCACATAATCAGGCTTAATATCTTTAAAATGAGATGGACGATGGCGGAACTCGTAGAAGTAGACGGGATATCCCGAATCTGTGAGAATAAGAAAGATTACTGTCAAAACTATAATCAATAGTTGAAAGGCCTTTAAACCGGGAATGAACCCAAATCTAGGAAGAAGCAACTTCCCTTTTTTGTTGCCCCATCAATTAATCCAATAGGCAGGAGTTTCCAATAGTTACCTAGCAAAATCCCCGGCTCCCTACAACTGCTACCATCCCTGGGCTCCCTACAACTGCTAGCATCCCTGGGCTCCCTACAACTGCTAGCATCCCTGGGCTCCCTTCAGCTTCCAGCTTTCCTGCACTTCTTTTAGGTACCAGCATCCCTGAGTTTTCTTCAGCTTTCAGCATCCCCAAGCTCTCTTCAGGTGCCAGTGTCTCAAGGTTTTCTTTAACTGCCATCATTCCCAGGCTCACTTGAACTGCAATTATCCCTCAGTTCCAGCATTTCCATGCTCCTTTTAGCTATCAGCGTTTCTGGGTTTTCTATAACTGACACCATTCCTAGTCTCCCTTTTAACTGCCATCATCCTCTGGTTCCTTTCAGCTGCCAGCCTCATCAGCTCCCTCCAGCTGCCATCATCTCTGGGTTTTCTCCAGCTGCCATTAACCCTGGGCCGACTTGTCAGGTGACTTAGTCTTTAAATAGTCTTAAAAATTTGGATTTGCATTGACTTTTATTATAGAAGTCGTTTGCAAGCTGCGCTGAAGTTGCGCTGCACAAGCCGCTTCAGAGTTTGGCAATTTTGAAGTCGCCTCAGTATGAATCGAGCCTTAGCTCCTTTCAACTGAGCACAATACTTAAGCTCTTTTTTACTGCTATCATTCCTGGGTTCCCTTCACCTTCCAGCATTCCTGGGCTCCTTTTAGCTACTAGTATTTCTGGGTAATTTTGAACTGACATCATCCTTAGGCTCCATTTAAATGCCATCATCCATGGGCTCTGTGCAATTGCCATAATCCCAGGCTCCCATCAATTGCCATCATCCCCAGGTTCCCTTCAACTGCCATCCTGCCCAGGCTCCCTTCAGTTATCACAATTTTTGTGTTTCCTCCAGCTGCCAGCATCCCCGGGCTCCCTCCAGCTGCCAGCATCCCCGGGCTCCCTCCAGCTGCCAGCATTCCCGGGCTCCCTCCAGCTGCCATCACTCCCAGGTTCCCTTCAGCGGTCACAATTCTTGTGTTTCCTTCAGCTACCAGCATCCTTGGGCTCCCTTGGCTTGTCATCATCCCTGGGCCCCTTCAGCTTTAAATCCTGGCGCTGGGAACTAGATGATCAGGAAACCCAAAAACCTGTGGTGTCAGGCTGAATGGGATGGACGGCCATGTATAAGGTGCCAGTTAATCCATGTCAGGGGTGCAGCTGTCCCATGCTCAGATCCAGCTGAGAAAAGTACAAAACACAACAAATGGATGGGAATGTAAGCGCTCCCCAAAGCACTGCAAGTAGGCACAGGAGTCACAAAATTGAATGTCACAATGATAAAATTACTTGTTTAATATAAAACTGGCATGAATGCTGGTAAGCGGGGTATGTCCAAAAGATAGGCAGTACCTGTGGTGGAAATCAAGGAGGCAGATGGAAACATCTCTCAAATCACACAGATGGTGGAGAAGCCCAGGGAGCGACCACACATGGGGAGTGAAGGAGAGGGAGATCCGTGGCCTGAGGGTGGTGGGGAAAAGCACATCTCCCTGTGGAGCGAGCCGGCTGCAGGACCGCTACCAGCCGGCGTCTCCTCGCCTCAGCTGTCTCGAGCGGTGCCGGCAGATGACGTCATCGGCAGGTGACGCTCAACTCATGGGAGTCCGTTCCAGGCTGCAAGACAGATGGTGACGGCAGCCCCACAGTGCTTGATGTGTCACGCACCAACGGCGGACATATCCAGGAAGTGAGGGGAGGATGGTGGAATAAAAGTTGAACGCCACAAAGGGGGGGGGGGAGGGAGGAGGTAGTGATGGAGATTACATGTTTCGGGACAAGCCCTTCGTCAGATCTCGAGACAGCTGAGGCGAGGATTCGCCGGCTGGTTGCAGTCCTGCGGCCGGCTTGCTCCACAGGGAGATGTGCTTCTCCCCACCACCCTCAGGCCATGGATCTCCCTCTCCTTCACTCCCCATGTGTGGTCGCTCCCTGGGCTTCTCCACCATCTGTGTGATTTGAGAGATGTTTCCATCTGCCTCCCTGATTTCCACCACAGGTACTGCCTATCTTTTGGACATATCCTGCTTACCAGCATTCATGCCAGTTTTATATTAAACAAGTCATTTTATCATTGTGACCCTTCAGCTTTAGGCATCCCAGGCTCCCTTCATCTCCCAGTATCCCTAAGATCCCATCAGCTGCCACTGTCCCTAGACTGCTTTCAATTGCCAGCATCCCTGAGCTCCCTTCAATTGCCAGCATCCCTAGGCCCCCATCAGCTACCAAAGCACTGTTATGGGGGCATGAAACATGGCTATGTCAAGCAGTGGGACTATGTTTGGGCAGTGCTACCATTTGCCTCTTAATATGTACACACCATCCTTTATCATAGCACATTCCACCCACCAGTAGTGGTGGCAGCTGATGACAGAAAGGCATTGGGTGATTCAGTGACACAGCATTGGACAATGATCATGATATGTAACTTTAGTGTATATACCCAGTTTACAGTATACACAATGTTAACATCCAAATCATGAAAGTAACTACATAACAATGCTTCTTTTATTGTAATAAAATCCAAATTATTGTCAGACAATGAACATTCAAGGTGGAACCAGGAACATTCTTTCCTATTACAGGTTCAGAAACTTGTCTACCGGACAGGAATTCAGCTGTGCGCAGGTAAAGGATATCCCACCCAGGACTAGGAATGCATCTCATGGATTCTCCGGTTCGATGATCTAATAAAATGTTCAAATACTGCAATGTATGGATCTACCAGTATTGTTTCTGTATTTTTCATACAAACAGGAAATAATCAATGTCCCAGACTAACCTCTGTGCAATTTTGCCGTTTTCAGGGCTGGCATTACAAATATGAAGTCTCCACACAGGTCCAGGAAGCGGTTGCGGACCTCAGTGGGATCCGTCTCATTTCCGAAATATTCCTCGATCAGCAGCGGGACGATGGCGCCTAATGATGCCTACATTGACAAAGATACGATACGAAGTTCATAGCCAACAGAAAGACCGCCATCCATACAATCAATTCAGAGAAAACTCAATTCTGCAGATTTCTAGCAGCTTCATTTTTATTTTAGCCATACCTTTGGCAGCAACCAATCAGAACCCAGTAAGTCAGAAAAACAATCTCTGATTGCTTGCTGTGGGTTAGGCTGGCCATGCATGGGTCAAATTTAAAAATAATTTTCTTTTGAAAATCTTATGTAAGAATTTTTGTTTGAATTACGCACTGGTAGTGCAACAGGCAATTTTTGTGCGGCTATCGAATTTGAGTGAATGGGCATGCTGGAAATTTTTTTTAAAAACGAACGATTTTCTAATTGATGATGAGAAAATCGCATGAGAAATATAATCACAAATAGAAATGCGCATGAGAGCAAGAACAGGAAATTCCTGGAAAGAAAAGAAGAAGATCCCCCGAAAGAAAAGAAAAGAAAATTCCCAGAATGAAAGAAGAATCATGGCCAGTGCCATCTCAAGAGCATTAAAGGGCCTTGGGCAATGCGGTGCACTGGGGCCCCGCCAACACAATCACCCACGAGAATAAAAATGCAAATTATCGATAAGGCGATATTTATTGGTACAGCAGTGCCAGGCTAATGACAGCTTCCAAGTTTGGCAGCTGGGTCTGGTGGTCTGGTGAACACACGGACGGTAGTCAGACTCGACTGTCCTGTGTGTGCCTGTTCTCGTGGAGGTGGACAGGCATTCCTGCAGTTGTGGGCTCCACCTCCAAGGCCCAAGAGGGCTGACAGCAGCACAGGGCCAACAGGCGCTTGCCACCTGCTAAGTTTGGATGCACATGGGAATCGGGACTAATGCTTGGCTGGGGCTGGGTTGCTGGGCAGGTGGGGCCCCCCGGGCAAGTGGGGCCCCCGGGCAACTTCCCAGCATGCCCATTCGGTAAGATGGCCCTGATCATGGCCACAAGTTCTTTTCTGTAGCAAAATGAGGTGAAATTGGGGGCTTGGTTAGTCAAATTATGAAATCCATGGTGGCACCATTGGTTTACAAAACACACAAAATGTCTGATTTTATTAAAGAAAGCGCTACTAAAGTGATAATACAATAATATTAAGTGACACGCGGGAACATCAGCTTGATGCTTTTTCGTCAAAAAGCAACGTCTTTAGACGCAATGTCTAATTAATGATGGGATAATCGTGCGAGAAATATAATCGAAAAAGAAAAGCAGATTCCCAGAAAGCAAAGAAGATTCCTGGAAAGCAAAGAAGATTCCTGGTCACAAATTTTTTTCTGTAGCAACATAAGGTGAAATTGAAGGCTTGGTTGGTCGAATTTTCAAATCAATGGTGGCACCGTCTGATCACAAAACACACAAAATTTCAGATTTTTGAAAAAAAAAATTATTTGGAATTTGACCCATGTTTGGCCTGCTTTACTCTTGCTCACACTTTCTATAAAGAATAAAAAAACACCCGCGCCTGAAAACGCAAACAATAACAGTACTAATATTTGCAGCTGTTGTCTGATATTTCCAACATAGCGTTAATCAATATAGTTACATAGTTACATAGTTAGTGAGGTTGAAAAAAGACATAAGTCCATCCAGTTCAACCTATGATGCGTGTGTGTGTTTAAAATAAAATTAATCTCTGGCAGCACTTGCTATAACATGAAAAATCTACTAATAAGTGCCCAAAAAATTATATATGACATGCTATGGATGCCATTAGCATAAACATAAGTGACAAAATATTGTTAAAGTGATATATTGCAAAAAAGTATTTGGTGCAATCTTGAGTGCTATTCATGCCTTGTTCCCCCCTGTGTATTCGGAAAAAAAAAAAAAATATATATATATATATATATATATATATATATATTGTACATATAATGTTTGTGGGTTCTAAGTAATTTTCTAGCTAAAAATACAGATTTTAACTTGTAAACAACATGTGTCAGAAATGGGCCTGGTCCAGAAGTGGTTAAGTCCTGGTTCACATTTGTGCGATGCGGGAACACTGCGAATATGCAGCGTGCTGGTAGTTCACACTGACATATGCGATACGCAGGAGGTGTCAATTAGAAGTTAACAACACCTCCAGTTGCGATAGCATATCGCAGTGCGATCTGCAAGTTCGCACAGAATCGGATCACACTAGTGTGAACCACTATGCGATCTGATTCTGCTGCGGATAAAAAAAAGGTAATGTGCGTGTTTAGTGCGGATGCTTTGCAAATTCAGCCATACAAACTGTATGGCTGGAATTTGCACCGCACAGTGATCGCATGTAATTTAGGAGCAGTGCGCTCCGAATTACATGCGATCTCTGTGACCGCACTAATGTGAACCGGGACTAAGGCTTGTAAAATGGCAGTCTAAACGCCTATACTAATGCTACAGGAGCATTTGTTAAGCATTAGAAATTTAGTCAAGTGTGAACAAGCCCTTCATTTTTGGGGTCAGCCTGCAGTAAACATAAAACCTTTTTTTAGCTCACTTATGTAACATTTTTCATAAATTCATCATTTTCAAATTCTGCCAAAATATTCACCTGGAATTCTGTTTTTACATTGAACTGATGCACACTAGCTGTAAATGAGATCAGGCTTACAGTGGGTGTGGGTGTGGCTGCTATGCAAGTTGAATAGGGAAGGTGCTTAGGAAGCTTTACAGGTGGACATCACCAGTGTGCAATGAAATTAGTAGTCTGGGAGCAGCCAGGAGGCGGGGCAGTGGCACGGTGTCTGCAGAAGTGCAGGATCTGATGAGTATCATCATCCTTCCTATGCTAGGTGGGGAGTCACAATAGTTAGTCACGTCACACATTGTCCGGCAGGTAAACCAGCTCCTATATACAGTATGTGTTCTGCCTGTGAGTCTTGCTGACTGTCCCTTTAGCCTCAGCTGTATTCAGTCAAGCTCCCTTTTCAGAGGATTCAAATTTTGCCAGCACAGATGTAAAGTGAAACCATAAAACAAGCTAAGCAATGATCCACACAATGCGCATCGTGACAGTGACAGGCATGGACGCACACAGAGACAATTGTCAGAATTAGTGGGAGAGATTAAATAAAAGAAATATGGAAATGTGTCATATTCGGTTTTATATAGAAATTTTGAGCAGTGACATCCATATTGTTAGGTTACTGAAAGGTCAAACCTCCTTTTAGGCAAAAAGTGTCTATTCAGGAGATGTTTAAAAGGTTTACACAGACATGCTGTTAAATAAATAGATAGCCTGTTGACTTTCTTTAGATAAAGTCTAGCTGACGCTATACCAAGGTAATCTTATCTGTGTGTGGGACCATAAAACACTGGTCAAGTATTCTGTGTTTAAACTCATTTAGAAATAAGATTTACAAATACATTATAATCATATATAAGAGAATATTAACAAGGAAGTATATATATATATATATATATGAATAACATACATAGATATGTATGTAAACCTTCTATATTATAGTTGTTTCATTCTTGCTAAATTCTAGCTTTAACTGATATTGATGACTCATCTCTGTAAGTGTTAAATTAGTCATAAAACTTTTCTGACCTTGCCAGGTGTCTAGTCTAGAAGGTCTGGGATTATAGGCTCTTTGTCAATATAAGGTTCAAAGTTTATTTGTTATATTGCTATATACTGAAGCTAAGAGCAACACAATACTGCCATCTTTGGTGACTGACTGCTACTAATTGAAGTCTTAGGTTGAAAAGTAATTTCCAATATATCTAGATATATATATTAATAATATATTATGGTGTTACCAGATTCATTCCTTACCTAGATGCATGATGGAGATATTAAATGGACATGTAATAGATGAGAGTATGGATAGATTATTATGTTTTTTTTTTTATGATAGTCTTAAATGGAGAAATCATATAGTTCTAATATCCATTATACTGGTTGACCAAGAGGTGTCAACCAATGACCTCACCAGTTAATGGATAAGTTGTCCCAACCAATGGGGATAAAGTTACTCCTTCTGGGTTTGACTTAAGCTAGCAGCCATCTTAAGTATGGTAAATATACCTTGCTGTTATTTGATATTTACTATCATTTATTTGCTTCCTTACATGTTTACATTTCAAATTTAAGGGTAACGAGATTACAGTCCAAGCCGTATTAACCATATGTAGATTTTTCTCTAAGAGCTGATTTTTGCTTTTTATAAATTTTTATTAATATCAGATTTAGCGCATATTAGCGTATTAGTCCCCCGTTTTGCATTGCCTATTCTCGCTTCATCTGCAGTGGAGTGACTATTGGCTGCTCATTGCGCAGGCAATTGTGGTCTGATTATATAGAACATTCATTTATACCTGGAGAAAATGTAATCTTGCTTTATTTTTACTTTTATTATTGAGCTACAAATCACTTTAAGTTTGTATTTTATATAAATTTATCTTTTTGTGTCATCTCAAGTTTAATCATTTATTGTGAATACATGTCTTGTGAATAAATATTCTTATATATTCCGTACTGTAGACTGTTTTCACTAAGATTGGTATATGCTTTTAAAAAGAAATTAATCGCTAAAAAGAATTCACTACATATTGATTTGTGGAAATAAGTTGAGATTCTCCTACCTCATAGATCTTTGCTTATTTACATAAATGGAGACACTGTTATATTCAGAGCAGTATAAATATTCTGACACAATCATACCAGGAGGGGGTTATTCTGTAGTAGGGAGAATACAGTTTCTCTATCCATTCCTTTCTCAAATCCGCTTATATTCATTGTCTGCAAGTAACAAGGAAACCAATAAGATTAAAATGATCAATAACTTCAATTTTCAGATGGTTTGGGGTCACCTAGATTATTTTAATAGTTAAAATGTTACTAAACCCACAACAGTAAACTCAGTCTGTATATGCAGTAAAGCATGCTTTTTAAACTCACTGTGGAATCTAAGGGGGGTTAATCCTCTGCGTTGTGTAAAAAGGCTGTTTGATCCTGTGTTCTCTGATTCTCCCCTTCTTCCACTGTCCCCAATCCATCTCCTTATAAAAGAGAGCCTTGGGGGCACTCTGCACATGCTCCAGTTTGGTGTGTATTGCTAGAGATTTTTTTTTTTCTTGGGAGGGTGCATGTGATCAGCTCACGGCCAATCAGCACTTTCCAGACAGAGGATCAGGGGTCCTGCAGCCTCATAGGACAGTCAGAGGAGAATTAAAACTCCGCCTACAAGTTTTAACCAGACACTGATAGAAGTCACAAGACTGCTTTATACTGCTGATAAGAAAAGGTATTTAGCAGTTTATATTTACTAAAATAATTGCATTTCCATGTTCTGTGTACTGTGGGAGACCAGATATAGTGAATGCTATAAACTGTATTTAAATTGCTGATTTAGTCCTTCCTTTTTTTTTTCTTTTCCCTTTAGAAAATTATATAAACCTGTTGCTTCAATAAAAAAAAAATCCTACATTTTCTGTGCTCCTTAAATATTTTATTAACAATGTGACAAACCCCATCATATCTTCTACACATCAGTGCTCAAGTCATCCTGATACATTAAATAATTACAAAACAGCGTAGCACTTTTATATACAAATATTCAGTATATTGGAACCATCACCCACTGTGATAACCAAAAAATAAATAAGGGGTGTATTTGTAAAAAAATTTGCATAGCTGTTCATTCATCAAAACCGCATGTAAAATTCATCAAGTTCAAAGGGGCAAAATTACTATAGGATGTGTGGGGACAATACCACAATACAACCGCTAGATGGCACTGAATATCATAAGAAATAAGTATGATCCTTAGCTCCATCTAGTGGCCATAGTGTGGTTTTATCAGTGGAGCCATATTGAGTGTGTCTCTTACCACAGGGAGAATCCAGCCGAACTCCTGCTCCACCACACCTGTCATGAACTCAACTGGATTGTTCTCTTTTTCCACCAAGATCTGCTCTGCTGGTTTTGGGAGGAAGAAGCCATCGACAGTTGCTGGGGGAGATATAAATTGCTGCAGAGACAGAAAATTGAAGTGTTATTCATGGCGGAACCCCAACCCTACAGCATGCTGAAACTAATATTATCATCACAGGTGATGACTGGAGTCAGTGGTAGAGGTCCACACACTGACAGCTTGCTAAAATGCCTTAGAGTCAATTGGGAAGACAAATCATTTTTTGTGGCTTTTAAAGGTAAAATGGGCTTTAAGGTCTCCATTTTGCTGAATTTCTACTTTCAGCCAAAAAGGTTGGTTTAAATTAAAAGAAAAGCACCAGATTCGGCTCAATATAAAAACTTTCAAAACTGTGTTATGGATGGGATTTTAGAGGCATCATGAAATCAAAATTGTATTTGCACAATAAACTGTTTTGTATTTTAAATTAATAAAAGCACAGAAAAGTTTGTTTAAAACCAATACATAATGTATACATACATAAAAATCATATACAAATTGTGCGAAACCCCATCGATCAGAGAGCAAAAGTAAAGAGATTTTAACTTTTGCAGTCTTCTTCAGGGGTTTTTTTGTAGGATGGGTAGATTCTAAAAAAAAAAAAAAATAGCAACCAAGGAGTAGGGAGCATAGTAAACAATAAAAATAAAAATATAATATTATAGAAAACAAAATACAAAAAATAACCACTCAGTGTTACTGATGGGAACCGACAAATATTAGGATACCATGAGACTGCCCCCAGGAAGCCAAGCAGACAGGGAAGGATTCAATAGACAGTGGCCTGCTATGAAAGAATATAAATCAATTTATCAACCCCCTTAACTTTAAAACAGAAACTTTTTTTCCAGTTATAGGGTGATTGAAACATTTACTTCTAATCTTTCATAGCAGGCCATTGTCCCTTGAATCCTTTCCTGTCTGCTGGGCTTCCTGGGGGAGTCTTGGGGGTGTCCTAATATTTGTCGGTTCCCTTCAGTAACACTGTGAGTAGCTCTTTTTTGTATTTTGTTTTCTATGATACTATATTGTTATTTTTCTTGTGCACTATGCTTCCTACTCCTTGGTTGCTGTTTTTGTTTTTTTAGAATCCACCCATCCCACATAAAAACCCCTGAAGAAGACTGTAAAAGTTGAAACGCGTTGGGAATTATCACTTTACTTGATGGGGATCAGATTATGTATAAATACATTATGTATTGGTTTAACAAAATTTCCTGTGCTTTTAGTAATTTGTACAATAAACGATTTTGTATTTTAACTACAATTTTGGTTTCATGGTGCCTTTAAAATCCCATCCATAGCACATTTCCTTTTGTTACTGTGTTCAGGGATGTGGCACCAGGTTTTGGGCATTTATGAACTATACTGACATAATCTATCAATATACAAAGTTTGCTTTACATATCTGCCAAATTTACTTCTGCTCAATGGGATGACCACCTAAACTAAATGTCACAATAGCCAATCCTCTGTATGAGATCCATTGGGTTTGATGACACTGGTGGTAACCAGGTATGAAGTACGCTTAACCCAGGGCTTGACAAACCCCAGGCGCCAGGTCGCATTGGCGACTAGAATTAACGGCCTGGGTTACACTGTGGCAGGTGTCTTGTCGCCAGACATCTTAAGTCTCCTGCAAGGTGCGGGAGTCTTCCGCATGTGGGCTTTGGCTCCCTGACACTCGCAAGTGCTGCACCCGCATGCGGCAGACTTCCACACTTCGCAGGAGATTTGGGATGTCTGGGGACAAAATGGTGTCTGTCAGCTGTGACAGAACGGAGTCGATGCTTCGTCCTCTCACAGGCAGGGCGATATCAAATGCACTCCGTCTGTGAGAGGAGAGATGCAGGAAGCATCGGCTCTGCAAGCTTCACCAGCGCCGCTCCTCACTCTCCGTTGTCTGTCATATGTCTCAGGAACCAGCATTTCCTGTCAGCAGTACCAGCCAGCAGTGCCCACAGCAGTACCCACCAGCAGTAACCACAAGCAGTACTCACCAGCAGTAAGTCACATGTGCTAGGGGTGCAACTAGCCCCCAGCACATAATTGTAAATATCCCAGCATGTGCAGGGTTTCTGACTCCTAACACCATGACCACTTTAAATCAATGAAGTGGTCCTAGTGGTTTGACTGTTCCTATAATATCTCTCAGAAGAAGTAAACACGGGTCGAATGCTGGGCAACATCAGCCAGTTCATTAAAAACTGGCCACCACTGGGCCCGTTTGTATGGCAGCCAGTCAGACAGAAGCCGGCCATTCGGCATGAGTGAAAAAAAAAAACTGGCTCCTAACTTTTTTAGCTGGCTCCTAGATTTCAAGCAAATTTGTCAAGCCCTGGCTTAACCTATCCACTCTTTGGTGAAAAAAAGTAATGTATAAAAAAGAAAAAACAATGTAGATCCACAAATGGTAAACATAAATCCCATAAATATAAAACAATACACATTTCATGCAATAATAGACAAAGCGCATGAACGAAATGTTGAAGTGCATAAACAGTGCATCAAAAAGGGCAAATGTCCAATTGTGCCTGTATGCTGATGCTGCAAAAGTGATGAAGTCCTAATATAAAAAGTGGTCTTGTGCATTAACTCCACGGCAATTGAGCACTAGGCCTATGAGCCATCAGTTTCCTTTTGTGCTTTCAATAATTTTGTACTTCCCAAGTCTTTGCAAGGCAGCGAGATGTGCACTATCCACATACACCAATACGCTGAATTAGGAGTCTGACGCTGTGTCGGGACTTGCTGCACAGCGCAGGAGATTGTTCATTGTTGTATTTCCTGAGAGAGATATACATCACATTCTTGTGGCTATCACATCACATTCTTGTAATCTATATTGCAAATACCAATAACATCCAGTAAGTCATATAAATGTATTCTACTCTTATTAGAAAGGGGGAAAAAGCTAAAATTTTAATAATAAAATTAAATGAAGTTAGAATAAGAGTTTCAAATTCTTTTAATAGTCTGTGATGAAACAATTTAGATCAGTGTCGAAGTTTAATCCTTCAGGGGGGTTAAGTTGTTCAGCTCAAAGATCGAAGGTGTTTATTTTGTGAAATATTTTTTATTTGTTTGTGTTAGAGCCCCTTCAATGTTTATTTATTTTGTCTATTCCAAATTAGGTAAGTAGAGTGGGATCCCTATAATGGAAACATATGAAAGTGCATAGACACACTATATGAGATTTCACAAAATGAAACATGCTGGATCTTTGAGTTGAACACCCAAACCCCCCCCCCCCCCTCAAGTCATTACAGACTATTAAAAGATTTTTGAACTATTTACCCCTTATTTTAACTTCGTTTAACCTTTAATTATGGGGGGGCGGGGTCTGAACATGGCCACGTGAGGACGCTCTGAGACAACGAGCTCCGGACCTTACCTCGCCGGACCCGACAACTTACAGCGTAGTACTCCGGCATGACCCCCGGCAAAGAGAGAGGAGGAAAGCGTGGGACGCGCTCCACTGCCCGCACACCAGGCAAAAGGAGGAAAGGGGAGGCGATATCCCAATTCTTCCGAACACCTCAACAGGCAAGCGGGGCGGATTCGGGCACTACCCTATCGGAAGACAGCAGAAGGGAGGAGGGGGGAGAGAGAGAGCTGAGCCACTCTGAGACACCTATGGCAAACACGGCTCCTATCCCCACGATGGCTACCTCTCCTGGATCAGTAACTGCAGACCTTCAAACACAGACACCGCAAAATCAAACAGATTCAGAGATCAGTGCACTATTAAGGGCTCTCCCGACTCGTTCGGAGATAGAGTCACTAGTGCTCCGTATTGAAGAAACACATCGGCGGGATCTGCAGGCGGTGAAGGCTGATGTACAGGCAGCTTCAGAGAGGATACAGGCAGGTGAGCAATCAGCAGCTGTATTGGAAGCAAGAGTAACAGCATTGGAGGAAGCACAGAGAGAATCTGCCAGCACAGCTATTTCTGTCCAACTCCACCTGGAAGAAA